>NC_140537.1:257679-287361 GCF_057382185.1 Mchenga conophoros
TAACAATGTCAGAAGGAGAGAGGCACTGAGGCACAGTCTTCCGCTCCCCGACGCTCCTGCTGTGCCTCCTCCTTCTGACAGGAACTGCCTAAAGAGCAAGTATGAATGATGCCTGAGTGGACAAACACAACTCACAAGTTCCTGGCTCTCTCGGCTCCTCTGCAGAGGGTCCTAGGCTACGTCCACACTAATATGTTTTAGTTTGTAGTGCATCGTTTTCTCTCCGTTGTGGCCTCCCATCCACACTGAGACGCCGTTTTCACTGATGGAAAATGCAGCGTTTTGAAAACACTCTCGAAAACGCATACATTTGGAAATGGTGCTTTTGCATGGCAGTGTGGACAGCAAAAACAAAGACTTTCTAAAATGATGACGCATGTTAGTCATATGATGCAGTCATGTGACCAATTAAACTAAGATAGCGGAGGGCATTTTATACAGCAGTTGTTTTGTTTGCTCTGAATTTCGACAGCCCTATTAAAGGTTAATGTCAGTCTGTACATGCTCCAGATAGCTTTTCTTCAAATTCTTCAACTCTCACTCGCTTTTGCAACTTTGCACTTTTGTGTTACTCGCTGCAACAATTCCACCTCATTGTTAGTCCATTTAAAAAACTCGGTGCTTTTCCTCGACATTTTGCCGCGACGTTTCAAAGAGCGGGAAAGTAAAGAAGCGGCAGACAGAAATGAGGCAGGTCGAATCTTCTTGCGTTTCACGCATGCGCAGTACTGGAACGTAAGCGTTTTCAGCCGTTCTGTGAAAACGACTGAAAACGCTAGTGAACACACCGTTAGACGCAGAGCGTTTTCAGACAAAACGCCATTTTCAAATCTGTCCGGGCTACTGTGGACGTAGTCACATCATCAATCTTCATTCAAGATTAATTTATTATTTTGAATGATATAGTTATTAATTTATCTTAAGTTTAAAAACAAGAAATGGGTAATAGCTGTGTGTGTGTGTGTGTGTGTGTGTGTGTGTGTTACTCTGTACATGAAACAACTTTGTAGAAAACCATTTTCCTGTCGAAACATTAGCAAACACAAACAAAGTGTTATTAACAAACGAATTACTAATATCCCTCTCTATGATAGTGATTTATTTTCTTACGGGATTAAAACTGTAAATTTTACCAAACTAAAGAAAGTAATACAAAGTAATAAAACTTTTTATCATTTAGTTAAGATCCAACATCCATTCTTTTCATAGTTGGTTGCTACCACCAGAGGGCGACATGGAGTACTTTTACCCATGTAGAGAAACATAAACGCTCATATATTACACACGCACCAACATTTTACTGTCTATTACTACATCAGTCTGTTTACATTAAACTGATATTGATAAATAAACTCACAAATATAGCTTCATGAATTTGGTAACGTCCTGTAAGTCATATCGTCAAATGCTTTTGTTCCAAAATAAAAAGGCTGTTGAAATAATGATTGGTGTGGTTTTTACAGGTGAATGAGCAGCAGAATAACTACAGAGAATCTGTGAATACATGAATGACCTTTTGTAATATGCCTTTAGCCTATTAGTGCCCTGAAAGAGTGGAGATTTTACCTATTTTAGCAAAATGATCTACAAACTGTATGGGTGAATATAGGAGCTTGTTAACAGGTTAGCATGTCCAACTAACAGACAGGAAAATGAGCTATGTATTTTTTAGATATCATGTTATCAGCTGACCACTGAAAGCTCTTTCTGCATATATCTTCTACACGTTCTGTCTCTTGTCACGTGTGTGTTTATATTTAAATCATGTATGTTGATTATTTAAATATGCTTTTTCATTCATTTTTAAAAAATGTCAACAGCTGTCGTTTACAGATTCATTGTTTACTATATGCTATATATATATATATATATATATATATATATATATATATATATATATGAACAAAACTGAAAACACTGGGTCACCGACCCAGGAACCCTGACAATATGTATTTTACCTGGTTAATGTGTGTGGCGGGGCGTGGTCTGCAGCGCCGCTGCAGGGGAGGCGGACGCACCTGAGCGGCACCCGCGATCACGCCTCGGCGCCTTAACGTCTGTGCTCTCTATGCTGTTGTGTTGGTATGTGTCGGGCTGTGAGCTTTAACACCGGCTGTATGCATACAGCAACCGTGTGTGAAAAGTGGTCAATAAAGAGAAGCTGTAAAGCGTGTTCATGGAAACATCGTTGGGTCTGCCGTGATATGTTTACAATGGGACTTCTGCTCCTGAATCTCTGCGCACAGCGTCTGCAAATCGGAGCTGTATGAAGTCACTTTCATCTTTATGCAGGACTGTAAGCTGTCATCTGTGAGGCGTGAGCGGTGTTTGTTTTTAACATAGTTCACGGTGGAGCTGCTGACATAATGTGGATCCGAAGATTGATAATTAGCCTACCTGGGGTTGAAAGTCTCGATAAATGCACGGCGTTTCGGCGGGTATATCGGCTTCCGCAAGTGTGACGCTTATTTTGAGCGTTCAAAAACTACAGTTTTTTCTGAATGCTTAAACCCTAACTGTGATTCCTGTAGCACAATCTCTAAAACTATTCAGACTTATAGCAAAACCACTCACTGAGTTTGCAAAACTAAAAGCACATAAACTGCTTTGCACTCAGTTTGCAATTTTGTAACACACACTTTGCAAAACGGTAGGCACAATTCACTGCACAACACTCAATTACCAAATTTCCAACACACTCCTAGCAAAAGTATACACATGTATGGCTATCATTAACACTAATTTGCCAACTGTCTGGCACACTTTCACATGTCAAAACTTTTTTAGATAATTAGTTCACTTTGCAATCAGCCTAAGCACTATAATACAGGTAAGCTGTGTGTGCGGAGTACAATGGAGGGAGCAGAAAGAGTGAGAAGTAGAGGAGGCCGAGGAAGAGGACGTGGAGGTGAAGAAGTAGGATGAAGAGGACGACAAGGACAAGGAGGAGCAAGAGGAAGACGAGGAGGGGGGAGAGGAAGGGTAGGAAGAGTAAGAAATAGAATTGCTGATGACAATAGTGGACCATGTAATCAACCATGTAATCAACCGTGGAATGACCCTGAGGGTAGCTGGCCAACGGGTCCAGCCTAACTCGAGCCGCTACACTGTAGCAAGTACCATAAGGACATCTTGAAATGAGAATCGGTTAGTACAGTCACTTCGCACAAAGATTTGTAGCACTGCCATATGCCAATGAGAAACACACCAATACCATTGATGTAAAAATACTGAAATTGTTACTTTACAGAATTGCTAGATGACCAGATGCTGGGGGCAGAGGAAGCATGTTCACTGCAGACCAAGTAACCCATATAGTCATTATGGCGATTGCAAATAATCCTATACTTGGAAATGAACACTTGTGTTTGTTTTGATGTGTTTCAAGTACACCAGTACTTGAAGTTTGGATCCCTCTATGCTTATGGATCTATGACAGAAGTATGAGCTCAAACTGACATAGCCTACCTTGTGCACAGAGAAAGCAAAAGCCAGATGTGTTTTGTATTCATACCATCAGTGTGCAGTTGGCGCATTGTGTGCTTAGTAGATGATGGCTTGTGTGTACTGTTTGATACGGAAACACCATTTTTACGAAGGTGTGAAGAGTTAATCTAGCTGTGTTTGCTTTTGCAAGAGAACTACAATGTTTTGATTATTGGGTGACAGGTTTTCTTATTTGTGTGAAGAGTTTTGCAAAATTAGCCAATAGTTACAAAAAATGTGCTTAGGCATTCAGAAAAAACTGTAATAAACTAAAAGACAGAAATCCGATTATAAGATCTGTGGTGTTGTTGATTTATATTATGGTACTTATCATTTGTGATATTTATTACTGTGTGCATACTTTATTAGGAGAGATGAGATTAAATGTTGTCAGACAAATATTCTCTTCCTTGCTGGTTCCATCGAAGGAGAAATGTTCAAGTAAGTATGTAACTGGGACGTAATCCAATTCCACAACACAATGTGACGGGGAATCAGCTGTGTTTTGCTGCCCAATTTATTTAGAATCTGGTGCAAACCGGCGAGCCAGTTCCTGAATCAGTCACGTGGTACGGACTGCCCGCGAGGCCTCGAACATCACTGCATACGTAATCAAAGCAAGCCTCGATACGCGCTTTACAAAACTACCACGAGATTACCCGACACACGCTTCAAAGCTTCGACACACAGGAGACATCACTACTGCACACAGCCTTCACACGACAACAGGTGCACCACACTGCTAAGTGTGTTTTGTGTTTAGAGTTTTGCTAAATGGGAGACTGAGCTTTGAATAGTGTTTAAGATTGGTGATTTTAAGCTAGCGATTGAATTGTGTTTTCAGATGAAAGCGCTTATAACCTTCTCCCAAAGTAGAGTACTCTTCCTCCACCCAAACCTAAAATGTATATTTCTAAATACAGGGAAGCAATTGTATTAGAAAATAAATATAAAAATGAACACAGGACCATGGTGCCAAGAACAGTTAAGGCCCCATCTCATCGCGAAATGTGCCCACAGAGGCCAGAAGGCGAAAAACCTGAACACACATTCAGGAAAAAACCAGAACACACAGGCATGAAGAAAGTCATGGCTCAACCTGCTTGTGTGGATACACGCAAAGGGGACAAGCAGCTCCTTGAGAAATCTGGACTTGTCCCTTTTATTTACAGAAAAACGATTACAGAATCGTTCCAGGCTACCTGCGTAGAAGAAAGGCAGAGAAAGAAAAGGCTAAGCAGGACAATGATGCCTGGTTAACAAAACAACAGGAAACAGTTAAACCACTGGCCGAACAGGAGAAACAAAACATTCTCCAGGGCCTAAAGAGGAGGTTTAATGAGCTAAACTTTGAATATCAATCCCTCCCTTTTACTATCTCCCCTTCACAGCACAAAAAATACAATTACAAAATGTTTCTCGAAAGAGGCAATGAGTCAAGTTGAAAAAGACATTGCCCTTTTTGAGGAACATAAATACATTTACGTAGGCAGGGAAGATGCATCTGACGAACAACAGTTACAGCGGACTCCACTGCCACCCATTAGACCGAAAAAGACAAAGTTGACACCCGCTCCTCAAGTCACACAACCAACGAAAAAGGAAACTTTCTCGACCGACAACCTACCACCTTTTCGTAGGATGTGTGTTCCACCTATATCCAGAAGTGGAAAGCAACCTATTCCCATGACTGAGAACCTTCACAGACAACCTATTCCCACCCAACTAGTTATAATTCCACGACCTAGTCCTGTCCCTCTGCCACCTATTTGTAAAAAAGCTGAATCTACACCCCGACCACCTGTAAGACCTCCAATGAAACGAGGTGTAACACCCATCCTTCCACCCATTTCCACCAAAAAGCTGTAGTGCTGTACCGTTAGAGTAGTTTTTTAACTACCTAACCCCCAACCGGTCTTGACAGAAGCCGCACCATCTGAGCCTGGTTCTGTCGAAGGTTTCTTCTTTTTAAGACAAAGGAGTTTTTCCTTCCCACCGTCGCCCAGTGCTTGCTCAGATGAGATCATTTGATTGTTGGGGTTTTCTTAAACATAAATTGGCCTATTGAAAAAATGTAGTGGTTCTTACTACATTTTATTTTCAATAGACCAATTTATGTTCAAAAAAAAAAAATTACAGCAGAAAAGAAAGCATGGGAGACATCTGATGCATTTCATTGCTTTTTAAAAAATAATTTATAATTTATCTGGAACAAATAAAAGAAAGTAAAAATAATCTTTTGTGGATTCTTTTTCTTCAATAAGTAGTAGAATAGGCAGTTCTTTATACATAAAGCGTAGTGTTTTGTTAAAAAATAAAGTGGCACAGCGGCACTGTGTTAAAGGCCTGTGTTTTTACCATCAGCGTGACAGCACCGTGCCGCCTTTGCAGTTTTAAGGCCCAGGGAAACAAGCCTGCCAGCGCTCTGTAGCGGCTGTGACCGCTGCCGATAAGGAAAGGCTGCTCTTCATAGAGGACTCAAGCTCGGGGAAACGTTTTCTGGTCGACTCTGGCTCCCAGAAGAGCCTCTGGAACTCTTGTGTCGTCTTTACAATGGTATATTATTTAATCTCAAAAAAACAAAATAAAAAAAAATTGGAGATTTCCCGTATCACATAACATGTGCAGGTACACTGGTACAGCACATGTGAGCGAAATTCTTATGTGTGTGCAACAGAGGTGTGCAAAATACAATAACATAAGAACAAGCAAAATATACGAATGGGTAAATCTGAGAATTATAAGAATAAATATATGTACAAATATAAGAGTGTATGTTAGGGCTGTTCGATATAACGATATATATCAAATGACAATATAAAAATGTCTATCGTTTCCTATTACGCTATCGTTTGTTTCGTGATGTCGTAAAATAAACTGTTTACAGCAGTATTTTTCATCGTTTTGACGGTCACCTTAGTGGCTATATTAATTTCTTAAAGTTCTCTCTTTCTCTTATATTTAATATAACCACACTATGGGCGGGCAAGTGCCTGTTTTTACGTGTTTTCGTTAGCAACAATGACGGTAAAACCATCGCGTGGTTCCGCTGTACGCTTGTTTGTTTTCCACGTAAACCTTTCACAATAAAGCTCAAGATCCTGTTGAGACTTTTCAAAACAAACTGAATCACATGAGAGAGTATGCAGAGTTTACAGATGAGAAGCAAACAAAGAGCCGTCAGACTCAAACTATATGTATACACCTGCCCGCCTTCGTAAACAACTAAATGCTATGTTGCCCTATCATTTTTTGATTGGTCCACATGGTATATTTTTTCACCAATAGGAAAGGCTGGGGGAGTTGGGAGGGGGACTGAGTGCTTTCTAGTGTTTTTCCTTATAAAAACCGTTTCTTCCCGCAGTAAATATAACAACGATAGTATTCAGGAAGAAAACCTGCATATATTATACTGAACATAAAGTTGTTTGCAAAACTTGTGCATAATTTTTACAAATGTACAACTTCTATTCGCATTTCAAGTTATGAAAACAATTCCTTAAACATGTTTGTGGCTTTTACAGTAAAAATGACAAGTATTTTCTACTCGGATTTTGAATTTTTTTTGTCTGAATTTAGATCTATTGTGCAAATATAGTATAAATGAAAAATTAACTCAAATTTCAGATATTTGAGGTTGTGCCAAAAAAAAAAAGAAGAAGATTTTTTAAAGGTGAAATATAGAGGTAAAATCTAAAGTAGTCAAAAACGGCCAATTATACTCTGGACCCCAGAGGGTTACTAAATACATTTACATGTCTTGGTGACTGCAGCTGGAACCTTGGCAAAAAGTGTATGTGTGTGTGTGGAATGCTAGCTACCAGCATTCATAATATAATAGTTACAATAGCAACAGTAACCAGGGGGGTGGGGCTTAAATGACAGAACAAAGACAGGCTACCATGATGTCACATGCCAGGCCACTATGATGTCACATGCCAGGCCATAAAAATCTATAAATAGGGGTGCCTCGACACACAGTTGTAGAATTCCCTTGCAGGTGAATTTAAGCTAGCGATTGAATTGTGTTTTCAGATGAAAGCGCTTATAACCTTCTCCCAAAGTAGAGTACTCTTCCTCCACCCAAACCTAAAATGTATATTTCTAAATACAGGGAAGCAATTGTATTAGAAAATAAATATAAAAATGAACACAGGACCATGGTGCCAAGAACAGTTAAGGCCCCATCTCATCGCGAAATGTGCCCACAGAGGCCAGAAGGCGAAAAACCTGAACACACATTCAGGAAAAAACCAGAACACACAGGCATGAAGAAAGTCATGGCTCAACCTGCTTGTGTGGATACACGCAAAGGGGACAAGCAGCTCCTTGAGAAATCTGGACTTGTCCCCTTTTATTTACAGAAAAACGATTACAGAATCGTTCCAGGCTACCTGCGTAGAAGAAAGGCAGAGAAAGAAAAGGCTAAGCAGGACAATGATGCCTGGTTAACAAAACAACAGGAAACAGTTAAACCACTGGCCGAACAGGAGAAACAAAACATTCTCCAGGGCCTAAAGAGGAGGTTTAATGAGCTAAACTTTGAATATCAATCCCTCCCTTTTACTATCTCCCCTTCACAGCACAAAAAATACAATTACAAAATGTTTCTCGAAGAGGCAATGAGTCAAGTTGAAAAAGACATTGCCCTTTTTGAGGAACATAAATACATTTACGTAGGCAGGGAAGATGCATCTGACGAACAACAGTTACAGCGGACTCCACTGCCACCCATTAGACCGAAAAAGACAAAGTTGACACCCGCTCCTCAAGTCACACAACCAACGAAAAAGGAAACTTTCTCGACCGACAACCTACCACCTTTTCGTAGGATGTGTGTTCCACCTATATCCAGAAGTGGAAAGCAACCTATTCCCATGACTGAGAACCTTCACAGACAACCTATTCCCACCCAACTAGTTATAATTCCACGACCTAGTCCTGTCCCTCTGCCACCTATTTGTAAAAAAGCTGAATCTACACCCCGACCACCTGTAAGACCTCCAATGAAACGAGGTGTAACACCCATCCTTCCACCCATTTCCACCAAAAAGCTGTAGTGCTGTACCGTTAGAGTAGTTTTTTAACTACCTAACCCCCAACCGGTCTTGACAGAAGCCGCACCATCTGAGCCTGGTTCTGTCGAAGGTTTCTTCTTTTTAAGACAAAGGAGTTTTTCCTTCCCACCGTCGCCCAGTGCTTGCTCAGATGAGATCATTTGATTGTTGGGGTTTTCTTAAACATAAATTGGCCTATTGAAAAAATGTAGTGGTTCTTACTACATTTTATTTTCAATAGACCAATTTATGTTCAAAAAAAAAAAAATTACAGCAGAAAAGAAAGCATGGGAGACATCTGATGCATTTCATTGCTTTTTAAAAAATAATTTATAATTTATCTGGAACAAATAAAAGAAAGTAAAAATAATCTTTTGTGGATTCTTTTTCTTCAATAAGTAGTAGAATAGGCAGTTCTTTATACATAAAGCGTAGTGTTTTGTTAAAAAATAAAGTGGCACAGCGGCACTGTGTTAAAGGCCTGTGTTTTTACCATCAGCGTGACAGCACCGTGCCGCCTTTGCAGTTTTAAGGCCCAGGGAAACAAGCCTGCCAGCGCTCTGTAGCGGCTGTGACCGCTGCCGATAAGGAAAGGCTGCTCTTCATAGAGGACTCAAGCTCGGGGAAACGTTTTCTGGTCGACTCTGGCTCCCAGAAGAGCCTCTGGAACTCTTGTGTCGTCTTTACAATGGTATATTATTTAATCTCAAAAAAAACAAAATAAAAAAAATTGGAGATTTCCCGTATCACATAACATGTGCAGGTACACTGGTACAGCACATGTGAGCGAAATTCTTATGTGTGTGCAACAGAGGTGTGCAAAATACAATAACATAAGAACAAGCAAAATATACGAATGGGTAAATCTGAGAATTATAAGAATAAATATATGTACAAATATAAGAGTGTATGTTAGGGCTGTTCGATATAACGATATATATCAAATGACAATATAAAAATGTCTATCGTTTCCTATTACGCTATCGTTTGTTTCGTGATGTCGTAAAATAAACTGTTTACAGCAGTATTTTTCATCGTTTTGACGGTCACCTTAGTGGCTATATTAATTTCTTAAAGTTCTCTCTTTCTCTTATATTTAATATAACCACACTATGGGCGGGCAAGTGCCTGTTTTTACGTGTTTTCGTTAGCAACAATGACGGTAAAACCATCGCGTGGTTCCGCTGTACGCTTGTTTGTTTTCCACGTAAACCTTTCACAATAAAGCTCAAGATCCTGTTGAGACTTTTCAAAACAAACTGAATCACATGAGAGAGTATGCAGAGTTTACAGATGAGAAGCAAACAAAGAGCCGTCAGACTCAAACTATATGTATACACCTGCCCGCCTTCGTAAACAACTAAATGCTATGTTGCCCTATCATTTTTTGATTGGTCCACATGGTATATTTTTTCACCAATAGGAAAGGCTGGGGGAGTTGGGAGGGGGACTGAGTGCTTTCTAGTGTTTTTCCTTATAAAAACCGTTTCTTCCCGCAGTAAATATAAACAACGATAGTATTCAGGAAGAAAACCTGCATATATTATACTGAACGAACATAAAGTTGTTTGCAAAACTTGTGCATAATTTTTACAAATGTACAACTTCTATTCGCATTTCAAGTTATGAAAACAATTCCTTAAACATGTTTGTGGCTTTTACAGTAAAAATGACAAGTATTTTCTACTCGGATTTTGAATTTTTTTTGTCTGAATTTAGATCTATTGTGCAAATATAGTATAAATGAAAAATTAACTCAAATTTCAGATATTTGAGGTTGTGCCAAAAAAAAAAAGAAGAAGATTTTTTTAAAGGTGAAATATAGAGGTAAAATCTAAAGTAGTCAAAAACGGCCAATTATACTCTGGACCCCAGAGGGTTACTAAATACATTTACATGTCTTGGTGACTGCAGCTGGAACCTTGGCAAAAAGTGTATGTGTGTGTGTGGAATGCTAGCTACCAGCATTCATAATATAATAGTTACAATAGCAACAGTAACCAGGGGGGGTGGGGCTTAAATGACAGAACAAAGACAGGCTACCATGATGTCACATGCCAGGCCACCATGATGTCACAAGCCAGGCCACCATGATGTCACATGCCAGGCCATAAAAATCTATAAATAGGGGTGCCTCGACACACAGTTGTAGAATTCCCTTGCAGGTGAATTTAAGCTAGCGATTGAATTGTGTTTTCAGATGAAAGCGCTTATAACCTTCTCCCAAAGTAGAGTACTCTTCCTCCACCCAAACCTAAAATGTATATTTCTAAATACAGGGAAGCAATTGTATTAGAAAATAAATATAAAAATGAACACAGGACCATGGTGCCAAGAACAGTTAAGGCCCCATCTCATCGCGAAATGTGCCCACAGAGGCCAGAAGGCGAAAAACCTGAACACACATTCAGGAAAAAACCAGAACACACAGGCATGAAGAAAGTCATGGCTCAACCTGCTTGTGTGGATACACGCAAAGGGGACAAGCAGCTCCTTGAGAAATCTGGACTTGTCCCCTTTTATTTACAGAAAAACGATTACAGAATCGTTCCAGGCTACCTGCGTAGAAGAAAGGCAGAGAAAGAAAAGGCTAAGCAGGACAATGATGCCTGGTTAACAAAACAACAGGAAACAGTTAAACCACTGGCCGAACAGGAGAAACAAAACATTCTCCAGGGCCTAAAGAGGAGGTTTAATGAGCTAAACTTTGAATATCAATCCCTCCCTTTTACTATCTCCCCTTCACAGCACAAAAAATACAATTACAAAATGTTTCTCGAAGAGGCAATGAGTCAAGTTGAAAAAGACATTGCCCTTTTTGAGGAACATAAATACATTTACGTAGGCAGGGAAGATGCATCTGACGAACAACAGTTACAGCGGACTCCACTGCCACCCATTAGACCGAAAAAGACAAAGTTGACACCCGCTCCTCAAGTCACACAACCAACGAAAAAGGAAACTTTCTCGACCGACAACCTACCACCTTTTCGTAGGATGTGTGTTCCACCTATATCCAGAAGTGGAAAGCAACCTATTCCCATGACTGAGAACCTTCACAGACAACCTATTCCCACCCAACTAGTTATAATTCCACGACCTAGTCCTGTCCCTCTGCCACCTATTTGTAAAAAAGCTGAATCTACACCCCGACCACCTGTAAGACCTCCAATGAAACGAGGTGTAACACCCATCCTTCCACCCATTTCCACCAAAAAGCTGTAGTGCTGTACCGTTAGAGTAGTTTTTTAACTACCTAACCCCCAACCGGTCTTGACAGAAGCCGCACCATCTGAGCCTGGTTCTGTCGAAGGTTTCTTCTTTTTAAGACAAAGGAGTTTTTCCTTCCCACCGTCGCCCAGTGCTTGCTCAGATGAGATCATTTGATTGTTGGGGTTTTCTTAAACATAAATTGGCCTATTGAAAAAATGTAGTGGTTCTTACTACATTTTATTTTCAATAGACCAATTTATGTTCAAAAAAAAAAAAATTACAGCAGAAAAGAAAGCATGGGAGACATCTGATGCATTTCATTGCTTTTTAAAAAATAATTTATAATTTATCTGGAACAAATAAAAGAAAGTAAAAATAATCTTTTGTGGATTCTTTTTCTTCAATAAGTAGTAGAATAGGCAGTTCTTTATACATAAAGCGTAGTGTTTTGTTAAAAAATAAAGTGGCACAGCGGCACTGTGTTAAAGGCCTGTGTTTTTACCATCAGCGTGACAGCACCGTGCCGCCTTTGCAGTTTTAAGGCCCAGGGAAACAAGCCTGCCAGCGCTCTGTAGCGGCTGTGACCGCTGCCGATAAGGAAAGGCTGCTCTTCATAGAGGACTCAAGCTCGGGGAAACGTTTTCTGGTCGACTCTGGCTCCCAGAAGAGCCTCTGGAACTCTTGTGTCGTCTTTACAATGGTATATTATTTAATCTCAAAAAAAACAAAATAAAAAAAAAATTGGAGATTTCCCGTATCACATAACATGTGCAGGTACACTGGTACAGCACATGTGAGCGAAATTCTTATGTGTGTGCAACAGAGGTGTGCAAAATACAATAACATAAGAACAAGCAAAATATACGAATGGGTAAATCTGAGAATTATAAGAATAAATATATGTACAAATATAAGAGTGTATGTTAGGGCTGTTCGATATAACGATATATATCAAATGACAATATAAAAATGTCTATCGTTTCCTATTACGCTATCGTTTGTTTCGTGATGTCGTAAAATAAACTGTTTACAGCAGTATTTTTCATCGTTTTGACGGTCACCTTAGTGGCTATATTAATTTCTTAAAGTTCTCTCTTTCTCTTATATTTAATATAACCACACTATGGGCGGGCAAGTGCCTGTTTTTACGTGTTTTCGTTAGCAACAATGACGGTAAAACCATCGCGTGGTTCCGCTGTACGCTTGTTTGTTTTCCACGTAAACCTTTCACAATAAAGCTCAAGATCCTGTTGAGACTTTTCAAAACAAACTGAATCACATGAGAGAGTATGCAGAGTTTACAGATGAGAAGCAAACAAAGAGCCGTCAGACTCAAACTATATGTATACACCTGCCCGCCTTCGTAAACAACTAAATGCTATGTTGCCCTATCATTTTTTGATTGGTCCACATGGTATATTTTTTCACCAATAGGAAAGGCTGGGGGAGTTGGGAGGGGGACTGAGTGCTTTCTAGTGTTTTTCCTTATAAAAACCGTTTCTTCCCGCAGTAAATATAAACAACGATAGTATTCAGGAAGAAAACCTGCATATATTATACTGAACATAAAGTTGTTTGCAAAACTTGTGCATAATTTTTACAAATGTACAACTTCTATTCGCATTTCAAGTTATGAAAACAATTCCTTAAACATGTTTGTGGCTTTTACAGTAAAAATGACAAGTATTTTCTACTCGGATTTTGAATTTTTTTTGTCTGAATTTAGATCTATTGTGCAAATATAGTATAAATGAAAAATTAACTCAAATTTCAGATATTTGAGGTTGTGCCAAAAAAAAAAAGAAGAAGATTTTTTTAAAGGTGAAATATAGAGGTAAAATCTAAAGTAGTCAAAAACGGCCAATTATACTCTGGACCCCAGAGGGTTACTAAATACATTTACATGTCTTGGTGACTGCAGCTGGAACCTTGGCAAAAAGTGTATGTGTGTGTGTGGAATGCTAGCTACCAGCATTCATAATATAATAGTTACAATAGCAACAGTAACCAGGGGGGTGGGGCTTAAATGACAGAACAAAGACAGGCTACCATGATGTCACATGCCAGGCCACCATGATGTCACAAGCCAGGCCACCATGATGTCACATGCCAGGCCATAAAAATCTATAAATAGGGGTGCCTCGACACACAGTTGTAGAATTCCCTTGCAGGTGAATTTAAGCTAGCGATTGAATTGTGTTTTCAGATGAAAGCGCTTATAACCTTCTCCCAAAGTAGAGTACTCTTCCTCCACCCAAACCTAAAATGTATATTTCTAAATACAGGGAAGCAATTGTATTAGAAAATAAATATAAAAATGAACACAGGACCATGGTGCCAAGAACAGTTAAGGCCCCATCTCATCGCGAAATGTGCCCACAGAGGCCAGAAGGCGAAAAACCTGAACACACATTCAGGAAAAAACCAGAACACACAGGCATGAAGAAAGTCATGGCTCAACCTGCTTGTGTGGATACACGCAAAGGGGACAAGCAGCTCCTTGAGAAATCTGGACTTGTCCCCTTTTATTTACAGAAAAACGATTACAGAATCGTTCCAGGCTACCTGCGTAGAAGAAAGGCAGAGAAAGAAAAGGCTAAGCAGGACAATGATGCCTGGTTAACAAAACAACAGGAAACAGTTAAACCACTGGCCGAACAGGAGAAACAAAACATTCTCCAGGGCCTAAAGAGGAGGTTTAATGAGCTAAACTTTGAATATCAATCCCTCCCTTTTACTATCTCCCCTTCACAGCACAAAAAATACAATTACAAAATGTTTCTCGAAGAGGCAATGAGTCAAGTTGAAAAAGACATTGCCCTTTTTGAGGAACATAAATACATTTACGTAGGCAGGGAAGATGCATCGGACGAACAACAGTTACAGCGGACTCCACTGCCACCCATTAGACCGAAAAAGACAAAGTTGACACCCGCTCCTCAAGTCACACAACCAACGAAAAAGGAAACTTTCTCGACCGACAACCTACCACCTTTTCGTAGGATGTGTGTTCCACCTATATCCAGAAGTGGAAAGCAACCTATTCCCATGACTGAGAACCTTCACAGACAACCTATTCCCACCCAACTAGTTATAATTCCACGACCTAGTCCTGTCCCTCTGCCACCTATTTGTAAAAAAGCTGAATCTACACCCCGACCACCTGTAAGACCTCCAATGAAACGAGGTGTAACACCCATCCTTCCACCCATTTCCACCAAAAAGCTGTAGTGCTGTACCGTTAGAGTAGTTTTTTAACTACCTAACCCCCAACCGGTCTTGACAGAAGCCGCACCATCTGAGCCTGGTTCTGTCGAAGGTTTCTTCTTTTTAAGACAAAGGAGTTTTTCCTTCCCACCGTCGCCCAGTGCTTGCTCAGATGAGATCATTTGATTGTTGGGGTTTTCTTAAACATAAATTGGCCTATTGAAAAAATGTAGTGGTTCTTACTACATTTTATTTTCAATAGACCAATTTATGTTCAAAAAAAAAAAAATTACAGCAGAAAAGAAAGCATGGGAGACATCTGATGCATTTCATTGCTTTTTAAAAAATAATTTATAATTTATCTGGAACAAATAAAAGAAAGTAAAAATAATCTTTTGTGGATTCTTTTTCTTCAATAAGTAGTAGAATAGGCAGTTCTTTATACATAAAGCGTAGTGTTTTGTTAAAAAATAAAGTGGCACAGCGGCACTGTGTTAAAGGCCTGTGTTTTTACCATCAGCGTGACAGCACCGTGCCGCCTTTGCAGTTTTAAGGCCCAGGGAAACAAGCCTGCCAGCGCTCTGTAGCGGCTGTGACCGCTGCCGATAAGGAAAGGCTGCTCTTCATAGAGGACTCAAGCTCGGGGAAACGTTTTCTGGTCGACTCTGGCTCCCAGAAGAGCCTCTGGAACTCTTGTGTCGTCTTTACAATGGTATATTATTTAATCTCAAAAAAAACAAAATAAAAAAAAATTGGAGATTTCCCGTATCACATAACATGTGCAGGTACACTGGTACAGCACATGTGAGCGAAATTCTTATGTGTGTGCAACAGAGGTGTGCAAAATACAATAACATAAGAACAAGCAAAATATACGAATGGGTAAATCTGAGAATTATAAGAATAAATATATGTACAAATATAAGAGTGTATGTTAGGGCTGTTCGATATAACGATATATATCAAATGACAATATAAAAATGTCTATCGTTTCCTATTACGCTATCGTTTGTTTCGTGATGTCGTAAAATAAACTGTTTACAGCAGTATTTTTCATCGTTTTGACGGTCACCTTAGTGGCTATATTAATTTCTTAAAGTTCTCTCTTTCTCTTATATTTAATATAACCACACTATGGGCGGGCAAGTGCCTGTTTTTACGTGTTTTCGTTAGCAACAATGACGGTAAAACCATCGCGTGGTTCCGCTGTACGCTTGTTTGTTTTCCACGTAAACCTTTCACAATAAAGCTCAAGATCCTGTTGAGACTTTTCAAAACAAACTGAATCACATGAGAGAGTATGCAGAGTTTACAGATGAGAAGCAAACAAAGAGCCGTCAGACTCAAACTATATGTATACACCTGCCCGCCTTCGTAAACAACTAAATGCTATGTTGCCCTATCATTTTTTGATTGGTCCACATGGTATATTTTTTCACCAATAGGAAAGGCTGGGGGAGTTGGGAGGGGGACTGAGTGCTTTCTAGTGTTTTTCCTTATAAAAACCGTTTCTTCCCGCAGTAAATATAAACAACGATAGTATTCAGGAAGAAAACCTGCATATATTATACTGAACATAAAGTTGTTTGCAAAACTTGTGCATAATTTTTACAAATGTACAACTTCTATTCGCATTTCAAGTTATGAAAACAATTCCTTAAACATGTTTGTGGCTTTTACAGTAAAAATGACAAGTATTTTCTACTCGGATTTTGAATTTTTTTTGTCTGAATTTAGATCTATTGTGCAAATATAGTATAAATGAAAAATTAACTCAAATTTCAGATATTTGAGGTTGTGCCAAAAAAAAAAAGAAGAAGATTTTTTTAAAGGTGAAATATAGAGGTAAAATCTAAAGTAGTCAAAAACGGCCAATTATACTCTGGACCCCAGAGGGTTACTAAATACATTTACATGTCTTGGTGACTGCAGCTGGAACCTTGGCAAAAAGTGTATGTGTGTGTGTGGAATGCTAGCTACCAGCATTCATAATATAATAGTTACAATAGCAACAGTAACCAGGGGGGTGGGGCTTAAATGACAGAACAAAGACAGGCTACCATGATGTCACATGCCAGGCCACCATGATGTCACAAGCCAGGCCACCATGATGTCACATGCCAGGCCATAAAAATCTATAAATAGGGGTGCCTCGACACACAGTTGTAGAATTCCCTTGCAGGTGAATTTAAGCTAGCGATTGAATTGTGTTTTCAGATGAAAGCGCTTATAACCTTCTCCCAAAGTAGAGTACTCTTCCTCCACCCAAACCTAAAATGTATATTTCTAAATACAGGGAAGCAATTGTATTAGAAAATAAATATAAAAATGAACACAGGACCATGGTGCCAAGAACAGTTAAGGCCCCATCTCATCGCGAAATGTGCCCACAGAGGCCAGAAGGCGAAAAACCTGAACACACATTCAGGAAAAAACCAGAACACACAGGCATGAAGAAAGTCATGGCTCAACCTGCTTGTGTGGATACACGCAAAGGGGACAAGCAGCTCCTTGAGAAATCTGGACTTGTCCCCTTTTATTTACAGAAAAACGATTACAGAATCGTTCCAGGCTACCTGCGTAGAAGAAAGGCAGAGAAAGAAAAGGCTAAGCAGGACAATGATGCCTGGTTAACAAAACAACAGGAAACAGTTAAACCACTGGCCGAACAGGAGAAACAAAACATTCTCCAGGGCCTAAAGAGGAGGTTTAATGAGCTAAACTTTGAATATCAATCCCTCCCTTTTACTATCTCCCCTTCACAGCACAAAAAATACAATTACAAAATGTTTCTCGAAGAGGCAATGAGTCAAGTTGAAAAAGACATTGCCCTTTTTGAGGAACATAAATACATTTACGTAGGCAGGGAAGATGCATCTGACGAACAACAGTTACAGCGGACTCCACTGCCACCCATTAGACCGAAAAAGACAAAGTTGACACCCGCTCCTCAAGTCACACAACCAACGAAAAAGGAAACTTTCTCGACCGACAACCTACCACCTTTTCGTAGGATGTGTGTTCCACCTATATCCAGAAGTGGAAAGCAACCTATTCCCATGACTGAGAACCTTCACAGACAACCTATTCCCACCCAACTAGTTATAATTCCACGACCTAGTCCTGTCCCTCTGCCACCTATTTGTAAAAAAGCTGAATCTACACCCCGACCACCTGTAAGACCTCCAATGAAACGAGGTGTAACACCCATCCTTCCACCCATTTCCACCAAAAAGCTGTAGTGCTGTACCGTTAGAGTAGTTTTTTAACTACCTAACCCCCAACCGGTCTTGACAGAAGCCGCACCATCTGAGCCTGGTTCTGTCGAAGGTTTCTTCTTTTTAAGACAAAGGAGTTTTTCCTTCCCACCGTCGCCCAGTGCTTGCTCAGATGGGATCATTTGATTGTTGGGGTTTTCTTAAACATAAATTGGCCTATTGAAAAAATGTAGTGGTTCTTACTACATTTTATTTTCAATAGACCAATTTATGTTCAAAAAAAAAAAATTACAGCAGAAAAGAAAGCATGGGAGACATCTGATGCATTTCATTGCTTTTTAAAAAATAATTTATAATTTATCTGGAACAAATAAAAGAAAGTAAAAATAATCTTTTGTGGATTCTTTTTCTTCAATAAGTAGTAGAATAGGCAGTTCTTTATACATAAAGCGTAGTGTTTTGTTAAAAAATAAAGTGGCACAGCGGCACTGTGTTAAAGGCCTGTGTTTTTACCATCAGCGTGACAGCACCGTGCCGCCTTTGCAGTTTTAAGGCCCAGGGAAACAAGCCTGCCAGCGCTCTGTAGCGGCTGTGACCGCTGCCGATAAGGAAAGGCTGCTCTTCATAGAGGACTCAAGCTCGGGGAAACGTTTTCTGGTCGACTCTGGCTCCCAGAAGAGCCTCTGGAACTCTTGTGTCGTCTTTACAATGGTATATTATTTAATCTCAAAAAAAACAAAATAAAAAAAAATTGGAGATTTCCCGTATCACATAACATGTGCAGGTACACTGGTACAGCACATGTGAGCGAAATTCTTATGTGTGTGCAACAGAGGTGTGCAAAATACAATAACATAAGAACAAGCAAAATATACGAATGGGTAAATCTGAGAATTATAAGAATAAATATATGTACAAATATAAGAGTGTATGTTAGGGCTGTTCGATATAACGATATATATCAAATGACAATATAAAAATGTCTATCGTTTCCTATTACGCTATCGTTTGTTTCGTGATGTCGTAAAATAAACTGTTTACAGCAGTATTTTTCATCGTTTTGACGGTCACCTTAGTGGCTATATTAATTTCTTAAAGTTCTCTCTTTCTCTTATATTTAATATAACCACACTATGGGCGGGCAAGTGCCTGTTTTTACGTGTTTTCGTTAGCAACAATGACGGTAAAACCATCGCGTGGTTCCGCTGTACGCTTGTTTGTTTTCCACGTAAACCTTTCACAATAAAGCTCAAGATCCTGTTGAGACTTTTCAAAACAAACTGAATCACATGAGAGAGTATGCAGAGTTTACAGATGAGAAGCAAACAAAGAGCCGTCAGACTCAAACTATATGTATACACCTGCCCGCCTTCGTAAACAACTAAATGCTATGTTGCCCTATCATTTTTTGATTGGTCCACATGGTATATTTTTTCACCAATAGGAAAGGCTGGGGGAGTTGGGAGGGGGACTGAGTGCTTTCTAGTGTTTTTCCTTATAAAAACCGTTTCTTCCCGCAGTAAATATAAACAACGATAGTATTCAGGAAGAAAACCTGCATATATTATACTGAACATAAAGTTGTTTGCAAAACTTGTGCATAATTTTTACAAATGTACAACTTCTATTCGCATTTCAAGTTATGAAAACAATTCCTTAAACATGTTTGTGGCTTTTACAGTAAAAATGACAAGTATTTTCTACTCGGATTTTGAATTTTTTTTGTCTGAATTTAGATCTATTGTGCAAATATAGTATAAATGAAAAATTAACTCAAATTTCAGATATTTGAGGTTGTGCCAAAAAAAAAAAGAAGAAGATTTTTTTAAAGGTGAAATATAGAGGTAAAATCTAAAGTAGTCAAAAACGGCCAATTATACTCTGGACCCCAGAGGGTTACTAAATACATTTACATGTCTTGGTGACTGCAGCTGGAACCTTGGCAAAAAGTGTATGTGTGTGTGTGGAATGCTAGCTACCAGCATTCATAATATAATAGTTACAATAGCAACAGTAACCAGGGGGGTGGGGCTTAAATGACAGAACAAAGACAGGCTACCATGATGTCACATGCCAGGCCACCATGATGTCACAAGCCAGGCCACCATGATGTCACATGCCAGGCCATAAAAATCTATAAATAGGGGTGCCTCGACACACAGTTGTAGAATTCCCTTGCAGGTGAATTTAAGCTAGCGATTGAATTGTGTTTTCAGATGAAAGCGCTTATAACCTTCTCCCAAAGTAGAGTACTCTTCCTCCACCCAAACCTAAAATGTATATTTCTAAATACAGGGAAGCAATTGTATTAGAAAATAAATATAAAAATGAACACAGGACCATGGTGCCAAGAACAGTTAAGGCCCCATCTCATCGCGAAATGTGCCCACAGAGGCCAGAAGGCGAAAAACCTGAACACACATTCAGGAAAAAACCAGAACACACAGGCATGAAGAAAGTCATGGCTCAACCTGCTTGTGTGGATACACGCAAAGGGGACAAGCAGCTCCTTGAGAAATCTGGACTTGTCCCCTTTTATTTACAGAAAAACGATTACAGAATCGTTCCAGGCTACCTGCGTAGAAGAAAGGCAGAGAAAGAAAAGGCTAAGCAGGACAATGATGCCTGGTTAACAAAACAACAGGAAACAGTTAAACCACTGGCCGAACAGGAGAAACAAAACATTCTCCAGGGCCTAAAGAGGAGGTTTAATGAGCTAAACTTTGAATATCAATCCCTCCCTTTTACTATCTCCCCTTCACAGCACAAAAAATACAATTACAAAATGTTTCTCGAAGAGGCAATGAGTCAAGTTGAAAAAGACATTGCCCTTTTTGAGGAACATAAATACATTTACGTAGGCAGGGAAGATGCATCGGACGAACAACAGTTACAGCGGACTCCACTGCCACCCATTAGACCGAAAAAGACAAAGTTGACACCCGCTCCTCAAGTCACACAACCAACGAAAAAGGAAACTTTCTCGACCGACAACCTACCACCTTTTCGTAGGATGTGTGTTCCACCTATATCCAGAAGTGGAAAGCAACCTATTCCCATGACTGAGAACCTTCACAGACAACCTATTCCCACCCAACTAGTTATAATTCCACGACCTAGTCCTGTCCCTCTGCCACCTATTTGTAAAAAAGCTGAATCTACACCCCGACCACCTGTAAGACCTCCAATGAAACGAGGTGTAACACCCATCCTTCCACCCATTTCCACCAAAAAGCTGTAGTGCTGTACCGTTAGAGTAGTTTTTTAACTACCTAACCCCCAACCGGTCTTGACAGAAGCCGCACCATCTGAGCCTGGTTCTGTCGAAGGTTTCTTCTTTTTAAGACAAAGGAGTTTTTCCTTCCCACCGTCGCCCAGTGCTTGCTCAGATGAGATCATTTGATTGTTGGGGTTTTCTTAAACATAAATTGGCCTATTGAAAAAATGTAGTGGTTCTTACTACATTTTATTTTCAATAGACCAATTTATGTTCAAAAAAAAAAAATTACAGCAGAAAAGAAAGCATGGGAGACATCTGATGCATTTCATTGCTTTTTAAAAAATAATTTATAATTTATCTGGAACAAATAAAAGAAAGTAAAAATAATCTTTTGTGGATTCTTTTTCTTCAATAAGTAGTAGAATAGGCAGTTCTTTATACATAAAGCGTAGTGTTTTGTTAAAAAATAAAGTGGCACAGCGGCACTGTGTTAAAGGCCTGTGTTTTTACCATCAGCGTGACAGCACCGTGCCGCCTTTGCAGTTTTAAGGCCCAGGGAAACAAGCCTGCCAGCGCTCTGTAGCGGCTGTGACCGCTGCCGATAAGGAAAGGCTGCTCTTCATAGAGGACTCAAGCTCGGGGAAACGTTTTCTGGTCGACTCTGGCTCCCAGAAGAGCCTCTGGAACTCTTGTGTCGTCTTTACAATGGTATATTATTTAATCTCAAAAAAAACAAAATAAAAAAAAATTGGAGATTTCCCGTATCACATAACATGTGCAGGTACACTGGTACAGCACATGTGAGCGAAATTCTTATGTGTGTGCAACAGAGGTGTGCAAAATACAATAACATAAGAACAAGCAAAATATACGAATGGGTAAATCTGAGAATTATAAGAATAAATATATGTACAAATATAAGAGTGTATGTTAGGGCTGTTCGATATAACGATATATATCAAATGACAATATAAAAATGTCTATCGTTTCCTATTACGCTATCGTTTGTTTCGTGATGTCGTAAAATAAACTGTTTACAGCAGTATTTTTCATCGTTTTGACGGTCACCTTAGTGGCTATATTAATTTCTTAAAGTTCTCTCTTTCTCTTATATTTAATATAACCACACTATGGGCGGGCAAGTGCCTGTTTTTACGTGTTTTCGTTAGCAACAATGACGGTAAAACCATCGCGTGGTTCCGCTGTACGCTTGTTTGTTTTCCACGTAAACCTTTCACAATAAAGCTCAAGATCCTGTTGAGACTTTTCAAAACAAACTGAATCACATGAGAGAGTATGCAGAGTTTACAGATGAGAAGCAAACAAAGAGCCGTCAGACTCAAACTATATGTATACACCTGCCCGCCTTCGTAAACAACTAAATGCTATGTTGCCCTATCATTTTTTGATTGGTCCACATGGTATATTTTTTCACCAATAGGAAAGGCTGGGGGAGTTGGGAGGGGGACTGAGTGCTTTCTAGTGTTTTTCCTTATAAAAACCGTTTCTTCCCGCAGTAAATATAAACAACGATAGTATTCAGGAAGAAAACCTGCATATATTATACTGAACATAAAGTTGTTTGCAAAACTTGTGCATAATTTTTTACAAATGTACAACTTCTATTCGCATTTCAAGTTATGAAAACAATTCCTTAAACATGTTTGTGGCTTTTACAGTAAAAATGACAAGTATTTTCTACTCGGATTTTGAATTTTTTTTGTCTGAATTTAGATCTATTGTGCAAATATAGTATAAATGAAAAATTAACTCAAATTTCAGATATTTGAGGTTGTGCCAAAAAAAAAAAAGAAGAAGATTTTTTTAAAGGTGAAATATAGAGGTAAAATCTAAAGTAGTCAAAAACGGCCAATTATACTCTGGACCCCAGAGGGTTACTAAATACATTTACATGTCTTGGTGACTGCAGCTGGAACCTTGGCAAAAAGTGTATGTGTGTGTGTGGAATGCTAGCTACCAGCATTCATAATATAATAGTTACAATAGCAACAGTAACCAGGGGGGTGGGGCTTAAATGACAGAACAAAGACAGGCTACCATGATGTCACATGCCAGGCCACCATGATGTCACATGCCAGGCCATAAAAATCTATAAATAGGGGTGCCTCGACACACAGTTGTAGAATTCCCTTGCAGGTGAATTTAAGCTAGCGATTGAATTGTGTTTTCAGATGAAAGCGCTTATAACCTTCTCCCAAAGTAGAGTACTCTTCCTCCACCCAAACCTAAAATGTATATTTCTAAATACAGGGAAGCAATTGTATTAGAAAATAAATATAAAAATGAACACAGGACCATGGTGCCAAGAACAGTTAAGGCCCCATCTCATCGCGAAATGTGCCCACAGAGGCCAGAAGGCGAAAAACCTGAACACACATTCAGGAAAAAACCAGAACACACAGGCATGAAGAAAGTCATGGCTCAACCTGCTTGTGTGGATACACGCAAAGGGGACAAGCAGCTCCTTGAGAAATCTGGACTTGTCCCCTTTTATTTACAGAAAAACGATTACAGAATCGTTCCAGGCTACCTGCGTAGAAGAAAGGCAGAGAAAGAAAAGGCTAAGCAGGACAATGATGCCTGGTTAACAAAACAACAGGAAACAGTTAAACCACTGGCCGAACAGGAGAAACAAAACATTCTCCAGGGCCTAAAGAGGAGGTTTAATGAGCTAAACTTTGAATATCAATCCCTCCCTTTTACTATCTCCCCTTCACAGCACAAAAAATACAATTACAAAATGTTTCTCGAAGAGGCAATGAGTCAAGTTGAAAAAGACATTGCCCTTTTTGAGGAACATAAATACATTTACGTAGGCAGGGAAGATGCATCTGACGAACAACAGTTACAGCGGACTCCACTGCCACCCATTAGACCGAAAAAGACAAAGTTGACACCCGCTCCTCAAGTCACACAACCAACGAAAAAGGAAACTTTCTCGACCGACAACCTACCACCTTTTCGTAGGATGTGTGTTCCACCTATATCCAGAAGTGGAAAGCAACCTATTCCCATGACTGAGAACCTTCACAGACAACCTATTCCCACCCAACTAGTTATAATTCCACGACCTAGTCCTGTCCCTCTGCCACCTATTTGTAAAAAAGCTGAATCTACACCCCGACCACCTGTAAGACCTCCAATGAAACGAGGTGTAACACCCATCCTTCCACCCATTTCCACCAAAAAGCTGTAGTGCTGTACCGTTAGAGTAGTTTTTTAACTACCTAACCCCCAACCGGTCTTGACAGAAGCCGCACCATCTGAGCCTGGTTCTGTCGAAGGTTTCTTCTTTTTAAGACAAAGGAGTTTTTCCTTCCCACCGTCGCCCAGTGCTTGCTCAGATGAGATCATTTGATTGTTGGGGTTTTCTTAAACATAAATTGGCCTATTGAAAAAATGTAGTGGTTCTTACTACATTTTATTTTCAATAGACCAATTTATGTTCAAAAAAAAAAATTACAGCAGAAAAGAAAGCATGGGAGACATCTGATGCATTTCATTGCTTTTTAAAAAATAATTTATAATTTATCTGGAACAAATAAAAGAAAGTAAAAATAATCTTTTGTGGATTCTTTTTCTTCAATAAGTAGTAGAATAGGCAGTTCTTTATACATAAAGCGTAGTGTTTTGTTAAAAAATAAAGTGGCACAGCGGCACTGTGTTAAAGGCCTGTGTTTTTACCATCAGCGTGACAGCACCGTGCCGCCTTTGCAGTTTTAAGGCCCAGGGAAACAAGCCTGCCAGCGCTCTGTAGCGGCTGTGACCGCTGCCGATAAGGAAAGGCTGCTCTTCATAGAGGACTCAAGCTCGGGGAAACGTTTTCTGGTCGACTCTGGCTCCCAGAAGAGCCTCTGGAACTCTTGTGTCGTCTTTACAATGGTATATTATTTAATCTCAAAAAAAACAAAATAAAAAAAAATTGGAGATTTCCCGTATCACATAACATGTGCAGGTACACTGGTACAGCACATGTGAGCGAAATTCTTATGTGTGTGCAACAGAGGTGTGCAAAATACAATAACATAAGAACAAGCAAAATATACGAATGGGTAAATCTGAGAATTATAAGAATAAATATATGTACAAATATAAGAGTGTATGTTAGGGCTGTTCGATATAACGATATATATCAAATGACAATATAAAAATGTCTATCGTTTCCTATTACGCTATCGTTTGTTTCGTGATGTCGTAAAATAAACTGTTTACAGCAGTATTTTTCATCGTTTTGACGGTCACCTTAGTGGCTATATTAATTTCTTAAAGTTCTCTCTTTCTCTTATATTTAATATAACCACACTATGGGCGGGCAAGTGCCTGTTTTTACGTGTTTTCGTTAGCAACAATGACGGTAAAACCATCGCGTGGTTCCGCTGTACGCTTGTTTGTTTTCCACGTAAACCTTTCACAATAAAGCTCAAGATCCTGTTGAGACTTTTCAAAACAAACTGAATCACATGAGAGAGTATGCAGAGTTTACAGATGAGAAGCAAACAAAGAGCCGTCAGACTCAAACTATATGTATACACCTGCCCGCCTTCGTAAACAACTAAATGCTATGTTGCCCTATCATTTTTTGATTGGTCCACATGGTATATTTTTTCACCAATAGGAAAGGCTGGGGGAGTTGGGAGGGGGACTGAGTGCTTTCTAGTGTTTTTCCTTATAAAAACCGTTTCTTCCCGCAGTAAATATAAACAACGATAGTATTCAGGAAGAAAACCTGCATATATTATACTGAACATAAAGTTGTTTGCAAAACTTGTGCATAATTTTTACAAATGTACAACTTCTATTCGCATTTCAAGTTATGAAAACAATTCCTTAAACATGTTTGTGGCTTTTACAGTAAAAATGACAAGTATTTTCTACTCGGATTTTGAATTTTTTTTGTCTGAATTTAGATCTATTGTGCAAATATAGTATAAATGAAAAATTAACTCAAATTTCAGATATTTGAGGTTGTGCCAAAAAAAAAAGAAGAAGATTTTTTTAAAGGTGAAATATAGAGGTAAAATCTAAAGTAGTCAAAAACGGCCAATTATACTCTGGACCCCAGAGGGTTACTAAATACATTTACATGTCTTGGTGACTGCAGCTGGAACCTTGGCAAAAAGTGTATGTGTGTGTGTGGAATGCTAGCTACCAGCATTCATAATATAATAGTTACAATAGCAACAGTAACCAGGGGGGTGGGGCTTAAATGACAGAACAAAGACAGGCTACCATGATGTCACATGCCAGGCCACCATGATGTCACAAGCCAGGCCACCATGATGTCACATGCCAGGCCATAAAAATCTATAAATAGGGGTGCCTCGACACACAGTTGTAGAATTCCCTTGCAGGTGAATTTAAGCTAGCGATTGAATTGTGTTTTCAGATGAAAGCGCTTATAACCTTCTCCCAAAGTAGAGTACTCTTCCTCCACCCAAACCTAAAATGTATATTTCTAAATACAGGGAAGCAATTGTATTAGAAAATAAATATAAAAATGAACACAGGACCATGGTGCCAAGAACAGTTAAGGCCCCATCTCATCGCGAAATGTGCCCACAGAGGCCAGAAGGCGAAAAACCTGAACACACATTCAGGAAAAAACCAGAACACACAGGCATGAAGAAAGTCATGGCTCAACCTGCTTGTGTGGATACACGCAAAGGGGACAAGCAGCTCCTTGAGAAATCTGGACTTGTCCCCTTTTATTTACAGAAAAACGATTACAGAATCGTTCCAGGCTACCTGCGTAGAAGAAAGGCAGAGAAAGAAAAGGCTAAGCAGGACAATGATGCCTGGTTAACAAAACAACAGGAAACAGTTAAACCACTGGCCGAACAGGAGAAACAAAACATTCTCCAGGGCCTAAAGAGGAGGTTTAATGAGCTAAACTTTGAATATCAATCCCTCCCTTTTACTATCTCCCCTTCACAGCACAAAAAATACAATTACAAAATGTTTCTCGAAGAGGCAATGAGTCAAGTTGAAAAAGACATTGCCCTTTTTGAGGAACATAAATACATTTACGTAGGCAGGGAAGATGCATCTGACGAACAACAGTTACAGCGGACTCCACTGCCACCCATTAGACCGAAAAAGACAAAGTTGACACCCGCTCCTCAAGTCACACAACCAACGAAAAAGGAAACTTTCTCGACCGACAACCTACCACCTTTTCGTAGGATGTGTGTTCCACCTATATCCAGAAGTGGAAAGCAACCTATTCCCATGACTGAGAACCTTCACAGACAACCTATTCCCACCCAACTAGTTATAATTCCACGACCTAGTCCTGTCCCTCTGCCACCTATTTGTAAAAAAGCTGAATCTACACCCCGACCACCTGTAAGACCTCCAATGAAACGAGGTGTAACACCCATCCTTCCACCCATTTCCACCAAAAAGCTGTAGTGCTGTACCGTTAGAGTAGTTTTTTAACTACCTAACCCCCAACCGGTCTTGACAGAAGCCGCACCATCTGAGCCTGGTTCTGTCGAAGGTTTCTTCTTTTTAAGACAAAGGAGTTTTTCCTTCCCACCGTCGCCCAGTGCTTGCTCAGATGAGATCATTTGATTGTTGGGGTTTTCTTAAACATAAATTGGCCTATTGAAAAAATGTAGTGGTTCTTACTACATTTTATTTTCAATAGACCAATTTATGTTCAAAAAAAAAAATTACAGCAGAAAAGAAAGCATGGGAGACATCTGATGCATTTCATTGCTTTTTAAAAAATAATTTATAATTTATCTGGAACAAATAAAAGAAAGTAAAAATAATCTTTTGTGGATTCTTTTTCTTCAATAAGTAGTAGAATAGGCAGTTCTTTATACATAAAGCGTAGTGTTTTGTTAAAAAATAAAGTGGCACAGCGGCACTGTGTTAAAGGCCTGTGTTTTTACCATCAGCGTGACAGCACCGTGCCGCCTTTGCAGTTTTAAGGCCCAGGGAAACAAGCCTGCCAGCGCTCTGTAGCGGCTGTGACCGCTGCCGATAAGGAAAGGCTGCTCTTCATAGAGGACTCAAGCTCGGGGAAACGTTTTCTGGTCGACTCTGGCTCCCAGAAGAGCCTCTGGAACTCTTGTGTCGTCTTTACAATGGTATATTATTTAATCTCAAAAAAAACAAAATAAAAAAAAATTGGAGATTTCCCGTATCACATAACATGTGCAGGTACACTGGTACAGCACATGTGAGCGAAATTCTTATGTGTGTGCAACAGAGGTGTGCAAAATACAATAACATAAGAACAAGCAAAATATACGAATGGGTAAATCTGAGAATTATAAGAATAAATATATGTACAAATATAAGAGTGTATGTTAGGGCTGTTCGATATAACGATATATATCAAATGACAATATAAAAATGTCTATCGTTTCCTATTACGCTATCGTTTGTTTCGTGATGTCGTAAAATAAACTGTTTACAGCAGTATTTTTCATCGTTTTGACGGTCACCTTAGTGGCTATATTAATTTCTTAAAGTTCTCTCTTTCTCTTATATTTAATATAACCACACTATGGGCGGGCAAGTGCCTGTTTTTACGTGTTTTCGTTAGCAACAATGACGGTAAAACCATCGCGTGGTTCCGCTGTACGCTTGTTTGTTTTCCACGTAAACCTTTCACAATAAAGCTCAAGATCCTGTTGAGACTTTTCAAAACAAACTGAATCACATGAGAGAGTATGCAGAGTTTACAGATGAGAAGCAAACAAAGAGCCGTCAGACTCAAACTATATGTATACACCTGCCCGCCTTCGTAAACAACTAAATGCTATGTTGCCCTATCATTTTTTGATTGGTCCACATGGTATATTTTTTCACCAATAGGAAAGGCTGGGGGAGTTGGGAGGGGGACTGAGTGCTTTCTAGTGTTTTTCCTTATAAAAACCGTTTCTTCCCGCAGTAAATATAAACAACGATAGTATTCAGGAAGAAAACCTGCATATATTATACTGAACATAAAGTTGTTTGCAAAACTTGTGCATAATTTTTACAAATGTACAACTTCTATTCGCATTTCAAGTTATGAAAACAATTCCTTAAACATGTTTGTGGCTTTTACAGTAAAAATGACAAGTATTTTCTACTCGGATTTTGAATTTTTTTTGTCTGAATTTAGATCTATTGTGCAAATATAGTATAAATGAAAAATTAACTCAAATTTCAGATATTTGAGGTTGTGCCAAAAAAAAAAGAAGAAGATTTTTTTAAAGGTGAAATATAGAGGTAAAATCTAAAGTAGTCAAAAACGGCCAAT
>NC_140537.1:287461-308922 GCF_057382185.1 Mchenga conophoros
CATTGCTTCCAACTATAGCATGCTACTAGAATTCCTGGTTTACCTATCTGACCAACACATTCAGCACATGACCTGAATTTGGAGAGCCCAATTATGCCAAGACTAAAGGTTCCACACAGACCAGAAGACAGGTTTGCCACCTGCCAGATTTCAAAGCAATGTACTGACCGATTCCTGAGCTGCAGATTTAGACCGTCTGCATTTAAATGCATTGGACATGGTAGAGATGTAGAAGATTTTGCGACTGGAAAGATCAATTGAAAAAATTTGAAATGCATATGAACAGAATCATATGATATGTGTTCAGGTTCAGCAAAATAAAAAAAGAATTTGCAAAGCTACCTTTCAAAATCGAGCGGACTTTCTCAAAGATGATCTGAAAGCGCATTTGAGAACTCTGCTGCCAGAGATCTGGACTTGCCCTGACTGTCCCTGTAACATCCTCAGTTAAAAAAAGATCATTTACTGCCATGTGGTGACTGAGAAAATATCTAAAGTCCCCAATGGGGTGAGCAATACTGAATCATGTGCTTCAACAAACTGTCACAAGGATGATTCTCGAAATCAGAACCTAGTGGTAAGGAAGTATCTACAGGAGTAGATGAATTCAAGTGCACAGCTGTGGGGAGAGACACTTTCCCACAAAAGGAGTAGATTAACAGCAAAAACTTTAATAGCTTATTTAGCTGTGTGGCGCTTTGTGTTGATTGACTAAATCTACTGTGCGGGCCTGTATGTTATCTTTGTCTATGTAACTATGTCATTGTAACTTCTTTTCTCTGTTCATAAGGCCTGTAGCAGCATCTCACATCAGGGTTGGTGATAACAGATTTGTGTTGCTCTTCACACTTGAAATTATTTATGTTGGCCTTTTTACTAAATAATCTGTTGGCATTTGTTAGTACTTCCACATTACGTGGTGTTTCATCAGTAAGCTATTCGTGTTCGATAATATCTGTTGGCTTGTGGACATGATTGGATTTGTCCAGTGGGCGGCGGTGGGAGTGGGGGTATGAATCAAGCACCCACCAGCAGAAACTTAAATCAGCATGTATCACTGTGAGTTTATACTGTATGTAAAGACATTTCTATTTCTGAACTTTTTCTAACCAACTGTAAAGTGATTTAGCTTTTCACAAGAAAACTTTTCATCAGTTAAATGTTTTTTCTGCTTGGCTTTGTGATAACCAGCCAGTTGTTCCTATATTTCTGCCCAACATTTTTATGGTAATTTTAGGCTTTGAGTGCCTAGCATTATCATAAAATCCTTTGTGAAGACACCTCTATTTTGCATTTGTTTCAAACTGAAGAGATGTTTCACCTCAAATGATTTCAGCTCACTGTTTGAATCTATGAAAAATGGTCATGAATTTCAGAATATTCTTTCGTCTGTCACACATTTGCTTTAATGATGACAGCACTGCTACCTACAACAAGTTTGTTCAGACATGATAACCAGTATGCTAGAGTGATGTCACAATCATAGACAGCGTAAAATCTGACACAGCTGCCAGATCTGAAAACACAAGTCTGTAACCTGTGTTGTTAAAAAGAGTTGCAGTTCTGTAGAAAGGCCCATGATGATGAGTTTATAGTCTTAGTTACTTGTTTTAAAATATTTTGTCTATTTTCTCAATTATTGTCATTCTAAGAGTTAGAAAAGAAGAATATTCAGGTTATCCTCATTGGCTAATGACTGTCGATTGGCAAGTTGTTAGCCAATAATGTAAGTTTCTCAGTAAGGTCATGTCCACATACCCATGTGTAATTTTTTTAAAGCAGATAACTTTGTTTTCAAAAATATCCGACATGAACACAAAAAATAATGTTAACCAGCTATCAAAGCTGTAAAACAACAGATACTGATATCAACAAACAAGATAAAAGAGCACAGCAGGATACACAAAAGATAAATTTTGAGGCTGGGACGATATTCAGTAAATAGGAAGAAGAGAAAGTCTGAGCAGGCTGGGTGTTTCTCTGTATTTTTCCTCTCCAGGTGGATTGTGGGTAGCCTTTGTCTCCATCTTTGGGTGAAACCACTCATCTTGTACTTGCCTTGCACACCTGCAACTGTGACAGCTGTTCTCCGCCAGATAGTACAAAATGGTGGTAAACTGGGTCACCTCATTGTTACTGTACCTGTCCTCCATTCCTGTCTCTCATGTTTCTCGCAGTGCTTCAATTAAACATTTTATATATATTTGTAAATAAAGCCCCTAATTATACTTGCTGTCTCAGTTTGTAATTTGGGCACAGAAATTCTTTAGTCACTATTGTGAGAGGTTCTGAGGGTCAGCCATATCAACTTGTCACGTCAACCTAATTAATTAAAATTTACTAAAAGCTTTAAAACAGTCACAAATATTGGAACAAGTGATCTACAAGGCAAGGCAAGGCAAGTTTATTTGTATAGCACAATTCAACAACAAGGCGATTCAAAGTGCTTTACAGAGACATTAGAAACAAGAACAAATAAAAAGCATGATTTAAAATTGATTAAAACAAGCAAATAAACTAACTAACTAATTAACAAACAAACAAACAAACAACAGTATATAAAATCAAAACAGATAAAATCAGAACAGTAGATAAAATCAGTAGTTAAATGTAAGTTTTGAAATTTAAGCTTAAAGTGTGGATTTGGTGCTTTATTCAAATGCAGCTGAGAACAGGTGAGTCTTCAACCTGGATTTAAATAAACTGAGTGTTTCAGCTGATCTGAGGCTTTCTGGGAGTTTGTTCCAGATATAAGGAGCATAAAAGCTGAATGCAGCTTCTCCGTGTCTGGTTCTGACTCTGGGAACTGATAAAAGACCGGATCCAGATGACCTGAGGGATCTGGATGGTTCATACTGGGTCAGGAGGTCATTGATGTATTTTGGTCCTAAACCATTCAGAGCTTTATAGCATCAGCATCAGAACTTTAAAGTCTATCCTCTGACGGACAGGCAGCCAGTGTAAAGACCTCAGAGCTGGACTGATGTGGTCCACTTTTTTGGTCTTAGTGAGGACTCGAGCAGCAGAGTTCTGAATGAGCTGTAGTTGTCTGACTGATTTTTTAGGTAGACCTGTAAAGATGCTGTTACAGTAATCAAGCCTACTAAAGATGAATGCATGGACTAGTTTTTCCAGGTCCTGTTGAGACATCAGATCTTTTATCCTTGATATATTCTTGAGGTGATAGTAAGCTGACTTTGTTATTGTCTTAATGTGTTTTTCTAAGTTTAGGTCTGCATCCATCACTACACCCAAATTTCTCGCCTGGTTTGTGGTTTTTAGATGTATAGATTGAAGTTCTCTGGTGACCTGTAATCGTGTTTCTTTGGCGCCAAAGACTATTACCTCAGTTTTGTTTTTGTTTAGCTGGAGAAAATTGTGGCACAACCAGTCATTGATTTCCTCAATGCATTTACCAAGAGCCTGTACAGGGCCTCGGTCTCCTGGTGACATTGTGATATATATTTGTGTGTCATCTGCATAGCTGTGATAGTTTATTTTGTTGTTGTTTATAATCTGTGCCAGTGGGAGCATGTAGATGTTAAACAGAAGGGGTCCCAAGATGGAACCTTGGGGAACTCCACATGTGATACTTGTCTGCTCAGATGTGAAGTTACCTATTGATACAAAGTATTTCCTGTTTTCTACGTATGTTTTGAACCAGTTTAGTACAGTTCCTGAAAGACCTGCCCAGTTCTCCAGTCGTTTGAGTAATATGTTGTGGTCAACTGTATCAAATGCTGCACTGAGATCCAGTAAAACTAGGACTGACATTTTTCCACTGTCTGTATTCAGACATATGTCATTAAACACTTTGGTCAGAGCGGTTTCAGTGCTGTGGTTCTGTCTAAAACCTGACTGGAAGGCATCGTAGCAATTATTCTGTTTTAAGAAGTAACTGAGCTGTTGAGAAACTGCTTTTTCAATGATCTTACTTAAAAACGGGAGATTTGAGATCGGCCTGTAGTTGTTCATTTGTGTCTTGTCAAGATTGTCCTTTTTCAGTATAGGTTTGATTACAGCAGTTTTTAGTGATTCTGGAAACACACCTGATAATAAAGAAAAGTTGACGATCTGTAACAGGTCTGACTCTAAAGTCTTTGAGACCTTTTTGAAAAAACTTGTCTAAACAGCAGGAGGAGGAGTTCAGTTGACCTAAGATGTCCTCCAGGTCTTTGCTGTTAATAGGTTGAAACTGTTTCATGGTGTTTAAACAGTTTTTTGGTGGACACAGTACATATCCTGGATCTGCTGTTGATGTACCAATTGCTTGTCTAATTTTTTGGATTTTTTCAGTGAAGAATTTGGCAAAGTCATTGCAGGCCATGGTCGAATCTACAGTCCAAGTCTCATGAAAGTTACCAGACAGATTTAGATTTTTACACAAGTTTATGGATGGTGACACCACAAATAAGAAGAAAGATCATATCTCAGCAGCTTCATAACTTACACTAAACTTGTTGGATCAACTCGGCACCCTTTCTTGGTGAACTGCTAAACTGCAGTTTTATTTCTCCTTTACACCATTAAAATCTTGTGTCTTTAAATGCTGTTAAATTTAGGGTTACAAGTAAATATAACATAAGTTTGATTTGGTCTCAAAGTCTTGGCCTTAACCTTATAATCCAGTTTTAAGGTCAGAGCTGGGCATTAGATGGTGTTGCCTCATCGTTACTTTTCATAATGGACAAAGCAAGAGAAAAAAAAACAAGTATGCTATAACACTATGCTATTCAGTGATGTAAGAGGAGAGGAAACAATGAAAAGAAATGAAAAGTTATTGCACTTTGGAATAAAGTTCAAATCTATTATTCACGTTGAGGTAGGGTGACCAACCATCCTCATTCATTAACTGCACAGAAAAGGCATCGTTTGAATATGTTAACATTTTCTTTAAACAAACAGTATTATTAAAGTTCATGACTGGGCCAAATGTCCTCTTTTTTGGAAGTCTAAATATGGTCATCCTACGTCGAGGTAAATCCCTCTCTATGAGTGAACAACTTATACAGTTGGTAAAGTAATCCAGTATTCAAAGTAGCTGGAATCTTTTTTTGATAACTTAAAATTTTATTACTAAAATAAAATCCGTGCCTGGTTCTTTTTATTTCAGCTTTTATTTTTGTTTGTTTGTTAGTTTTTATTGATTGTCAGTGCACCCCAGGGCAGCTGTGGCTACAATGTAGCTTGCCATCACCTGTGTGTGAATGGGACTGAGTAAAGCGCTATACAAATGCAGGCCATTTACCATATTTACCATTTATGTGTATTATAGTATTATTCACTGGAATCTATGCATTCCTGTAAAAAAATAACTACACCTCATAATTTTATAGCTTACAGAATCACTGTTAGAAGCTTGACGTAGTGGTGTTTTATGTGACTCCCACAGCATTATGGAGGAATTTTGACCCACTCTTCTTTACAAGGTTGCTTGACTTCATTAACCTCCTAAGACCTGAACTCTTTCATGGCATGCATTTTTAATTTCTCTTTGCTATTTGGGTGATTGGGACCTGATTAATGTAAAAAAAAAAAAAAAAAAGAATTATCTTTTCAAAGTAATTTTGAACTACATCAAAATTACTTTTTGATGTAGTTCCTGAGAAGAGGATATCATGCCCTTGTAGAGTAAAATTTAGTATTGTGGTCTAGACAACCCAAAATGTGATGTCCACATATGTGGACGCCAGGTCCTAGGAGGTTATGGTTTGCAGGTCTTCATTCACTCAGAGATCTCTTAAGGTCCCACCACAACATTTCAATGGGGTTGAGGTTTTTGACTGGACTATTGCAACACCTTGATTTTTGTCTTTTTTATCTGTTGTAGACTTGCTGGGATCATTGTCCTGTCGTATGACCTAATCACTAGCTCTTAGCCATTTAACTCTAGAATATTTTAGAATTCAAAGGAGTTCAATGTCGACTGTAAGGTGCCTAGATACTGTGGCTGCAAAACACAGTGTTTCATCGTCCCCAAGTTCTCTCTGACCTGATTGTTTCTAACTTTAACAAGTAATGAATTTGTGCTTTTCTTCACAAACAAAATTTTAACTGGTAGAGAAAAAAAATCATAACCATTCCACAGACATATCACAGAAACGTTCAATATTACAGATGTTTATTGAGACTCCTCAACTGATCTTTCTGAGTTCAATATTTACTAACTCCAAATCATGTCTATTAAACTTTATTTCTGCTCAAGGAATTTCCACCATCGGTTAATGCATCAGTCTTATATGATAAGTCTGTCTCTATTAATGGGCCCATGGCCTTTAAGTTGGAAGTATTTAAACAAATATTTAAAAGTTGTCACTTGACCCAGCTGTCTTAGATAATTATTAGCCAATCTCTGACCTTTCTTTTATTTAAAAACTTCATTCAAAAAGATTTATAACTGCTAATTGATCAACTGCAGAGAAATGGTTCATTTGAAAAGTTCCAGTTAGGATTCAGAATTCATTACAATACAGAAATAGCACTGGTGAAGGTCACAAAAGATCTTCATAGGGCCTCTGAGAGTGGACCCAAACCTCAGAGTTTTACTACAGAGATTCTACTGCACTGCAGTGGTTTGAATCATATAAATCTAACAGACTCCAGTTTGAACATGTAAATGGGGAGTCTTCTTCACACACCGGTGAATTATGCAGTTCCACAAGGTTCTCTGCTTGGACCAATTCTATTTACATTATATATGCTTCCTTTAGGCAGTATCATCAGAAAGCCTTTTTTTAAATTGTTATTGCTATGCAGATGAAACCCATCTTACAGCTTATCTATCCATGAAGCCAAATGACACATCAGGCAGGCACTGTCTTTACTTTTAAAATTAGGCTTAAAACTTTCCTCTTTGATAAAGTATATAGTTAGGGCTGGATGAGGTGATCCTGAACCCTCCCTTAGTTAACAGAACTAGGCCTAGGCTGCTGGGGACTTCCCATGCAGCCTGGGCCTAGGGGAGGGGGAGACAGGAGGGTTTGGTCCTGTCTCTCCTCTTCACCCCCAACTGCAGATCAGCCTCTCCCTGAGTGCCAGAGGTTTCTTCATGTTACAAAGGCGTTATTCCTTCACACTGTCACCAAACCCTTGCTCATACGGTTGTTTGATTGTTCAGGTTTTCTGTATTATAGACAGCTTTCTTACAGTATAAAACACCGTGAGGCATTTGATTTGATGCCATAAAAAAAATTGAATTGAACTGCTACCACTAACACCAGGCTGTTACTTGGCAACACATCCAAACAAACCATACTCATTCAGTCTTTTTTAAATTGTTTCTAACATGTTAACTGAGGTCTATAGACTCCAAGCTGTGGGTCTCAAGTTTTTTTTGTTTTTTTTTGTTTTTTGTTTTACAGTTTCTCTGAGCATTGCACAGTTTAATTTTGGATAAATTGAATTGAATTTTAATTAATTAAGAGCATTTGATTAGCAGCACCTTGCGGCTTCTCATCTTATTAACTCCTATGGATGCAGTAAGACTACTTAGCTTTTCTCAGGAAGTTGTAGAATCCGGTAAACAGGTTTTGTTTGTCAAGAATATAAAGCTGTAAAGTGTAGCTTTGGGATTTATTTTTCCAAACTTTGTGGAGCAAAATATCTGTTAGCCTTGAGTAACATATTATCTTTACTTCACCTGATCCCCTGTGGCTGAGTGTGAATGAGGTGTTTGAGCCCCAGCCATGCTGAAAGTCCAGAAATAACAGCCAAAGTTTTTTACAACTAGAAAAAAAAACTAGTTGTAAAAAACAGACACAGCTGGAGCATCTGTGGTTTATTTTATTCAACCTACATTCCATCTTTATTGGTCTTGAAAGCAGCAGCAGCCTCTCAGAGCTGTCCACAGACCGTTTTGGTGCCTGGTTACCAAGAATTACTCAACATGCATTTCACAAATGACTGTGTGCCATGATAATTTCCCTGCCAAAAAAGTTATTTGATTCTTAATGTTGTCTTACAGTAATTGTTGCCTTATATGATTAGAACTGGAAGCCTGAAGTGTGCACAATTTATACATGGACCCTCCCAGTTATGGAGGACCACAAGAGCCACGCACATCGAAATAAAGATTTCTGTGCTTAAATAATGAACTGTAGAATAAATTATGCATTTGTAAATAGGGCTGGGCTATATCATACCGTTCACGGTAATACCGGTGTAATTTTGGGCAACGATAGGAAAATGAAATATCCCGATAGAATATGGGTAAAACGCGCATGCGCAGTGCCTATGTTTACATACGCACATGGCGGCGACGCAGAATGAGAAGAGCGAAAGTGGATCGTTAAATGAAACAGATGAACCAGAATTGGTTTGTAAAAATGCTGCAACTTCAGTGGTGTGGAACTGGTTTAGCTTTCGTCCGTCAGACACACAGCAAAGCATTATTTTTGGTAGAGCATGCTAGTGGGGCGTCGTTATTACCATGTTGTTTGGAAAATACGGCACACTTAAAATCAATCCTTTGATTTTTCTGAAAATCGACAGTGCCCCTTATAATCCCGTGTGCCTTATGTATGAATTCTGGTTGTGTTTAGAATAGAATAGAATAGAATTCAACTTTATTGTCATTGCACATGTCACAGGTACAGGGCAACGAAATGCAGTTTGCATCCATCCAGAAGTGCTTTAGCCATGATATAGATATATTACAATATATATTAGCAATAATATAGATATGTAAGCATATTACAGAAATGGGTCTATTATGGTATGTTATAATGTACACGGTATGAAGTATGTTATGAATATTCTATAACTATAAGTACGTACAGGCTGTAGTGAGTACAAGCTATGTGCAGGCTATGAACAGGATATAAATATGAAATAAAAAAAGCTATACAGAAATCTGAGATATGCAGTTATACAGAAATGTGAACTATGCAAGTTATAAACAGTTGTAGGATTAAAAATTATCGTATGTACAGAATGATTATTTACACAGAACTATACAGTAGTGCACTTAAGATAAGTGAGATATGTGGATAATTTCTACAGAGGCTATATAAAGTGCTAGTGGTTGTGAGTGGTGGTTCAGTCCATGTTATTATTGTGTGTTTGAGGGTACAGTTGTCCATTGTGTGTGTGTGTGTAGGTGGTTGTGGGTGTGTGTATGTTTAGTCCATGAGTTTAATGTGGGTCAGATGTCAGGAGGCAGAGTTCAGGAGTCTGACAGCTGTGGGGAATAAGCTGTTCCGGTACCTGGTGGTCTTAGTCCGGAGGCTCCTGTAGCGCCTCCCAGAGGGCAGGAGGGTGAAGAGTCCATGTGATGGGTGACTGGGGTCTTTGATGATTTTCCCAGCCCTTTTCAGACACCGCTTCCTGTAGATGTCCTTTATGGCAGGAAGTGGTGCATTACGGCTATATTAGGCAGGCGCCTCGCAGAGTGATACGTACTGTGCTTCAACATAATATTATCGTATTGTGTGTGTATAACCTCTTTTTAAGTTTTGTGGATATTATACATGGTTATGCTGAAGATATGTCGGCCAATTTCCACTGGAAATGCCTTTTGGTTAAACTGTCAACAAGGAATTTGCACTGTTACATTTTTATATAACTTTAATGCACATAAAAAAACAGCTGCTTGTTTAAGTGAAAATACATTGATGGGGTTTTTTGCTCTAATAAAGTTGTGGAGTTGTAAAGTATTTTGTCTAGTGTCAATTATATCGTCAGTTATATCGTTATCGCAAATTTTCAAATGTATATCGTGATAAATATTTTTGGTCATATCGCCCTGCTCTATTTGTAATTTTTGTGTACAAGCACACACGCTTCTTAACAGGGCAAAGCTATGAGTTAGAAAAATCCAAGCATGTGTCTATCCAACCAATCAGAGAGCCCCTTACATCCCACGGTGTGGCTAATTTGAATAGCCGCAAGGAAGTTGTTAATCGAAGAGCTAATCCAGCAGCTAATCCAGCAGCTAATCCCGGAGCGAATAGGAAAGGGAAATGGATTTTGAAATGCAGTTTATTAAATTGGAATTCAAAAATAAATTTACAAATGCATAATTTATTCTACAATTCATTATTTAAGCACAGAAATCTTTATTTCTATGCGCATGGCTCTTGTGGTCCTCCATACACAGTACACTTCACAGTGCTTCTGTTAGCCACTAATACTATTTAGCTTCTTTGGAAAGTCCCCCTAGAAAGTCACAGTAGGTGTTTTGACTGTTAGCCAGTTTAGTGCTATTTAACTAGTAATATAATCTATCTATCTATCTATCTATCTATCTATCTATCTATCTATCTATCTATCTATCTATCTATCTATCTATCTATCTATCTATCTATCTACCTACCTACCTACCTACCTACCAGTGGCTGGACAAAGCTGGACTGAAAGACAGCACATAACAGCAGGGTGCAAGATGCTAGCAGGCAAGGCATACATGGAACGCCATAACCAAGTGGCCGGCATAGTGTACAGAAACATCTGTGCCGAGTATAACCTGGAAGTCCCGGGGTCAAAATGGGAGATGCCCCCAAGGGTGGTGGAGAATGACCGAGCTAAGATCCTGTGGGACTTCCAGATACAGACGGACAAAATGGTGGTGGCTAACCAACCGGACATAGTAGTGGTAGACAAACAGAAGAAGATGGCCGTAGTGATCGATGTAGCGGTTCCGAATGACAGCAATATCAGGAAGAAGGAACACGAGAAGCTGGAGAAATACCAAGGGCTCAGAGAAGAGCTTGAGAGGATGTGGAGGGTGAAGGTAACGGTGGTCCCCGTGGTAATCGGAGCACTAGGTGCGGTGACTCCCAAGCTAGGCGAGTGGCTCCAGCAGATCCCGGGAACAACATCGGAGATCTCTGTCCAGAAGAGCGCAGTCCTGGGAACAGCTAAGATACTGCGCAGGACCCTCAAGCTCCCAGGCCTCTGATAGAGGACCCGAGCTTGAAGGATAAACCGCCCGCAGGGGCGTGCTGGGTGTTTATTATATGTATATATATGAGACAGCTTCTTTTCTTCCATGAGTAGTGTCAGCCTATAATGACATGTTGACATAATTTTTCTTTGAAGTGACAATTTCTTTCAACCTTCAGCAACAGAAATTTTGCTTTTCTCTTCGATCTTGAGAGTAGTCAAAGATTTGAGCTCAATAATCACATATATTTGTTAATATTAAAAATGTGTCTAATCAGCTGGCTTGAAAGTAAAATCATTCAACACGCTGCCTTAAATGCTTCATTTATTTTAGATGTTTAGATGAGAAATACTCTTAGATTTTAGAATTCTAGTAAAAACACTTGGATGTTTTTGAACTTCAAGAAGGCTTTTGAGACTTGGATTTCTAGTGTTATGTGTTTGGATTAATTAACAATATTTTGTAGCATTTGTGTTGTGTATTACTAAAGGACTGACAGTCTAAAAACTCCCTTTTAACAGGAAGACACCTCCAGAAGAGCCAGGCTAATGGAATGCTGGGGTAGAGAGCCAGAGATTAACATTCTCACATGGATGGATCTGTGGCAGTTTGAGCAATTATATTTATATAGCACCAGTTCACGACAACAAATGCTTCAAAGCACTTTATATTGCAATGTAACAATCCTATATATTAGAAAGAGACCCCAACAATCACACAACTCCCTATGAGCTAGGACTTGGCAACAGTGGGAAGGAAAAACTCCCTTTTAACAGGAAGGAACCTCCAGCAGAGCCAGGCTCAGGGAGGGGCGGCCATCTCCTGGGACCGGCTGGGATGAGGGGAGGAAGACAGGATAAAAGACATGCTGTGGAAGAGAGCCAGAGATTAATAACAAGTATGATTCACTGCAGATAGGTGTAGAAACTCATAGTGATTGAGAAAGGTGACTGAAGAAGAAATTTTTCCTATTCCAGCATAACTAAGGGTTATCAGGGCCACCTGATTCAGCCCTAACTATATGCTTTAGCAACCAAAACAAAACATATATATATATATATATATATATGTGTGTGTGTGTGTGTGTGTGTGTGTGTATGTATATATATATATATGTACAGTGGGGCAAAAAAGTATTTAGTCAGCCACCGATTGTGCAAGTTCCCCCACCTAAAATGATGACAGAGGTCAGTAATTTGCACCAGAGGTACACTTCAACTGTGAGAGACAGAATGTGAAAAAAAAATCCATGAATCCACATGGTAGGATTTGTAAAGAATTTATTCGTAAATCAGGGTGGAAAATAAGTATTTGGTCAATAACAAAAATACAACTCAATACTTTGTAACATAACCTTTGTTGGCAATAACAGAGGTCAAACGTTTACTATAGGTCTTTACCAGGTTTGCACACACAGTAGCTGGTATTTTGGCCCATTCCTCCATGCAGATCTTCTCGAGAGCAGTGATGTTTTGGGGCTGTCGCCGAGCAACACGGACTTTCAACTCCCACCACAGATTTTCTATGGGGTTGAGGTCTGGAGACTGGCTAGGCCACTCCAGGACTTTCAAATGCTTCTTACGGAGCCACTCCTTTGTTGCCCGGGCGGTGTGTTTTGGATCATTGTCATGTTGGAAGACCCAGCCTCGTTTCATCTTCAAAGTTCTCACTGATGGAAGGAGGTTTTGGCTCAAAATCTCACGATACATGGCCCCATTCATTCTGTCCTTAACACGGATCAGTCGTCCTGTCCCCTTGGCAGAAAAACAGCCCCATAGCATGATGTTTCCACCCCCATGCTTCACAGTAGGTATGGTGTTCTTGGGATGCAACTCAGTATTCTTCTTCCTCCAAACACGACGAGTTGAGTTTATACCAAAAAGTTCTACTTTGGTTTCATCTGACCACATGACATTCTCCCAATCCTCTGCTGTATCATCCATGTGCTCTCTGGCAAACTTCAGACGGGCCTGGACATGCACTGGCTTCAGCAGCGGAACACGTCTGGCACTGCGGGATTTGATTCCCTGCCGTTGTAGTGTGTTACTGATGGTGACCTTTGTTACTTTGGTCCCAGCTCTCTGCAGGTCATTCACCAGGTCCCCCCGTGTGGTTCTGGGATCAAAGCTCACCGTTCTCATGATCATTTTGACCCCACGGGATGAGATCTTGCGTGGAGCCCCAGATCGAGGGAGATTATCAGTGGTCTTGTATGTCTTCCATTTTCTGATGATTGCTCCCACAGTTGATTTTTTCACACCAAGCTGCTTGCCTATTGTAGATTCACTCTTCCCAGTCTGGTGCAGGTCTACAATACTTTTCCTGGTGTCCTTCGAAAGCTCTTTGGTCTTGGCCATGGCGGAGTTTGGAGTCTGACTGTTTGAGGCTGTGGACAGGTGTCTTTTATACAGATGATGAGTTCAAACAGGTGCCATTCATACAGGTAACGAGTGGGGGACAGAAAAGCTTCTTACAGAAGACGTTACAGGTCTGTGAGAGCCAGAGATTTTCCTTGTTTGAGGTGACCAAATACTTATTTTCCACCCTAATTTACGAATAAATTCTTTACAAATCCTACCATGTGAATTCATGGATTTTTTTTTCACATTCTGTCTCTCACAGTTGAAGTGTACCTCTGGTGCAAATTACTGACCTCTGTCATCATTTTAAGTGGGGGAACTTGCACAATCGGTGGCTGACTAAATACTTTTTTGCCCCACTGTATATGTATGTATGTATGTATATACAGTATCTCAGTTATTTCACACATTTTAAGACAAATATCACAAAGCACTTCACAACACAACAAAACAAAACAAAAACAAAAGTGTAAAAAGATGAGTTTTGAGAGCTGTTTTGATGCTTTGTTTCTAGCTTTGTTAGAGCTGACATGGGTGCTTTGTTTATTTTGGGGTGCCGCTCATTTGACAGCCAGCAGTGGAGGAATACTCAAATAAAATCTCATGCACCTCACGTCTGAGTGTCACTACTAAACTGATGAACTGTGAAGCACACAACACAAAAATGGCTGCTTCATGATTACACTCATTTTAAAATCTGCAGGTTATATTATTGTGGCGGGGCGTGGCCTGCGGTGCCGTGCAGAGGAGGCGGACGCACCTGCACGGCATCCGCAATCACGCCCCGCCGAATTAAATATTGTACTGGGTCCTGTGGTTGTGTTGTGTGATAGTGTTGAGCGGGCAGCGGGAGAGCTGCAGCTCTGTGAGTATTGTGGACAGCAACCGTCAAAGCTTTAATAAAAAGCATCAAAATGCCACTGGGTCTGCCGTGTATGTTTACAATTATTTTAGCATTTAGCATTAGCTGGAGTTAGCCTGGCAGTGATCCAGGCAGACTGCAAGAGTAAATCTAAACTGTCCAGGATGTGAAGAAAATGTTACCTGCTGATTTAGTCGATGTTCTCTGACAGTATTCAACAATGAAACCTTATTCAGGTTGTGTGAAGGAGTTTATTCTCCATGGCTAAGAGTGTAGGTATTATATTACTAACATCTGCAGCAACTTGATCCTCCTTGCTGATCAACAGCTCCAGGGTGAATTAAGAAGAGAAGTAAAGTGTTTTACTTATTTGTTTCAGTGCATTCCCTCCAGCTCTGTATTCTTGCATGCAGCAAGCTGTGCTGAAGGAAAAAAACTCTTCCACTTCAAACAAAGCTCCAGTTACCACTTTAAATGTTCACTGCCTTATTTTATACTATGGTAGATTCCTATACCTTCATTCAAGGTGATAAAGGCTTTTAAGTTGCAATATAGAATCCATCTAATTCCGAGAGATAAGAAAAGTGTTAAAATTCAACAGAACACCACTAGTCAAATATTTTTTTAAAAAAAATCTTGTTCAGACAACTATTAGTCAACAGGTTCATATCTAATGGGTATGGGGACACATGGATGCATGGTCAACATTTCTGATGCTTATCCAACTAGACAAAACAGGCTCAGCATCAATTCCAGTATCATAGTTGGTGTTCATCAGTCCTTATTCCTTTCTCATGGAAAGAAACTGAGAATATGCCATATGCCAAGCCAACCACCAACAACACCCCGTTACACACCCCCACTGCCCGACTTAGGCTGGGGAGCCATCCGGCCTAGCCTAACCCCCCACCTCGCACGAGCGAGAGAGGTGCGACCCTTGCCTATGAACCACTTTGAAGTTGAATTAAAAGGCTGGAGGGTCAGATACCACTGTGTGATCTGGGTGTGGGCATCCTTCGTGCGGTAGGATGCAGCAGTGCAGCAGGGCGTGATCCGAACAGAGGGTGACAGGGCGGCCCAGGAGGTAACAATGAAGGGTGTCAACTGCCCACCGGATGGCCAGGCACTGCTTTTCCACAGTGCTGTAACTGGCCACCCATGCTCCGTCCAGGTGTCGCTTTGGATGATGACATCATCCAGGTAGCCAGCAGCATAAGCAGTGTGTGGATGCAGTACCCAGTCCATAAGGTGCTGGAAAGTGGCAGGGTCTCTGAACAAGCCTAACGGAAATGTGACGAATTGGTACAAACCCTACGGAGTGAAGAAAGATGTATTTTTTCCTCGACTCTGCAGACAAGGGAATCTGCCAGTAGCCCTTGGTTAAATCCAGCATCGTAAAAAGCGAGCAGTGTCTAACCTGTCCAGGAGCTCGTCAACCAAGCAAGAGCAAGAGATAAGCATCAAACTGTAACACCTCATTCATCTTGCGATAGTCCACACAGAACCGTACAGACCCATCTTTCTTCGCTACAAGAACTATGGGGTTACATCAAGCACTGTGCAACTCTTTTATTACTCCTAGCTTTAGCATTTCCACAAATTCCTTTTGCACGATCTGCTCAGGTAACTTGTAGGGCCATAAACACACAGTTTCAAATTGATGCTCCATGAGATTCATACGGCTGGGCAGGGGGAGAGCACATCCGCAAACCACTGTTGCAATGTGACAGCATCCACTCTCTGGTCCTGTGTAAGATGGTTATCACAATGGTGGGAGGTGGGAATTAGTGATGTGCGGATCGATCCTGAAATATCGATTCCTCTGATACCAATCATTTATGTTCTAGAATCGATTCTCACATTAAAATATCAATATTTTAGTAATTTAGAGTAAATTTGTAGTTTATCATTAACAGGAACACAGTGGAAAGAAACTATAACATTCGGATTGTCTACATTCAAAGGAACTACTTCCTCTTCCGCCTTTCATAGTCATGTGCGAAATATGGCTGTATAAATGTCTCGCAGCCGCTAGTGTGCACTCATAACAATGGCTGAGCGTAATTGTGCGAACGTATTTTACCTCCACAAACAGCTGAGACGTTGTTTGCGATACATGTGGCAAAAAAAGTGAGGTGTTGTGGCCATACTTGCCAACCTTGAGACCTCAGAATTATGGAGACATTCAAAAGGGCTGTTGGGGGGGGCGAGGTTAAATACATTTTACAGGGTTTATTTATCAGATAAAATACGTTAAATGTCACCGTTATTATTGGCCAGCCTGGAAACAGCGGGGGTGTCCAAATTCAGAGGCTGCACCTGAGGACCCGGCCTTTGCGGTCTAAAGAAAGCCGGGTAGTACGTCACGAGCTCCCTCGGTGGAATGAAACTCTGCCGTCTGCTCCTTCCTATCTAAATTATAACCGGGCGCTGACGTAAACTCTCAACCATCTCACACTTCTGTTTAATCAGTTTTCTGTTTGACATTTATTCAGCTGTGTGAAAACCTCAGAGGAACCCTCCCGAGGGATTAATAAAGTTAAATTTAATTTAATCTAATCTAATAACTTTAATCTCAGCCAAACCGATTTACTCACAAACAAATAAAACACTGAAAAAGCCAAACAATAACATTTTTAAGTTATCAAACTGACTTATATATCATGTTTAACCCGAGTAGTGAAAGACCGCGGGGGTTTGAAGACGATATGTCGGTCGGCTCAGATATTTGAAGTTTACACGGTTACATTCTCACCTGAAAATATGGTAAAAGTTTTTTTGCGACCCAGAAAGAGAAATAAGAGTAATATTAAAACTAAGCAGCTGCCGTCATTGTTGGAAACTGGAATTGGCTGGGCTGCGCTATGAATTCTGCGATATGGTTTTTCAATTTTGTTGGTCCAGGTTGGTCCATTTCTGACATTCAAGAACAAAACAAAAACAAATCAGCGACCAATATAGCCATCTTTCTTTGCAAGGACACTCAAAAGCCTGCCATCCATGGATTCTGTCAGTGTTTTGATCTGTTCACCATCAACATTGCGTGCAGCAGCAACCACAGCCTCCCAGACACTGTTCAGAGAGGTGTACTGTTTTCCCTCCTTGTAAATCTCACATTTGATGATGGACCACATGTTCTCAATGGGGTTCAGATCAGGTGAACAAGGTGGCCATGTCATTAGTTTTTCTTCTTTTATACCCTTTCTTGCCAGCCACGCTGTGGAGTACTTGGACGCGTGTGATGGAGCATTGTCCTGCATGAAAATCATGTTTTTCTTGAAGGATGCAGACTTCTTCCTGTACCACTGCTTGGAGAAGGTGTCTTCCAGAAACTGGCAGTAGGACTGGGAGTTGAGCTTGACTCCATCCTCAACCCGAAAAGGCCCCACAAGCTCATCTTTGATGATACCAGCCCAAACCAGTACTCCACCTCCACCTTGCTGGCGTCTGAGTCGGACTGGAGCTCTCTGCCCTTTACCAATCCAGCCACGGGCCCATCCATCTGGCCCATCAAGACTCACTCTCATTTCATCAGTCCATAAAACCTTAGAAAAACCAGTCTTGAGATGTTTCTTGGCCCAGTCTTGACGTTTCAGCTTGTGTGTCTTGTTCAGTGGTGGTCGTCTTTCAGCCTTTCTTACCTTGGCCATGTCTCTGAGTATTGCACACCTTGTGCTTTTGGGCACTCCAGTGATGTTGCAGCTCTGAAATATGGCCAAACTGGTGGCAAGTGGCATCTTGGCAGCTGCACGCTTGACTTTTCTCAGTTCATGGGCAGTTATTTTGCGCCTTGGTTTTTCCACACGCTTCTTGCGACCCTGTTGACTATTTTGAATGAAACGCTTGATTGTTCGATGATTACGCTTCAGAAGCTTTGCAATTTTGAGACTGCTGCATCCCTCTGCAAGATATCTCACTATTTTTGACTTTTCTGATCCTGTCAAGTCCTTCTTTTGACCCATTTTGCCAAAGGAAAGGAAGTTGCCTAATAATTATGCACACCTGATATAGGGTGTTGATGTCATTAGACCACACCCCTTCTCATTACAGAGATGCACATCACCTAATATGCTTAATTGGTAGTAGGCTTTCGAGCCTATACAGCTTGGAGTAAGACAACATGCATGAAGAGGATGATGTGGACAAAATACTCATTTGCCTAATAATTCTGCACTCCCTGTAATAATAGGGGAATGAACAATGAGATCATCAGAGTTAGATGGGTGATTACCATAGGTGTGTTATGCCAGAGGCGGGGACCCAAGATGAGTCCCGCCCACGAGCACAGACAACAACAAACAAACACAGATAGAGGTGAGAAAGAAAACTAAGACAGAGAGACAGGTAGACACAAAACCTGTGGGAAAACTGAGGGACCATGATAGTCTCTTTCTTATATAAGCCACTCATGTCCCAAATTATGTAACATTGGTAATTAGCAAGCTATTTTTAATGTTACACAAAACAGATTTTACAAAAAATATTTATAATAACAAGAAGCACTCAGAGAGTGAGAACCTCCACCAAGGCAGCTTATTCTCTAGGCAGTATTTTATTTTTAAGGGAGTCATATCGTATTTTGCATATAAACATTATGTAGGCGTAGATAATGGATAATAGGTATTTATCTGTAAATAACTGGACATGAATAACTTGACCTCATTATGTAATATTACACTGCATTATCTTTCTTGCTCAACAATTCTTCATTTAAAGATACTGTATAACACATTTTGGGGTGAACATGAAAGAACGGAAGATGTAAAATGTAAACGTGAGATCAGAGGTCAAATGTGACATGATGCCAACTATAATGTGATATTTAGAATCCCCATATACCAGTAACATTTTCTTGATGTTGCCTTTGCAAACAAAGGCAGTAGATCAATAGATAGACTTTGAGATTGATATGTTGACCTTAAAGAAGGTCAACAGTTTGAAGGAGAGGTCAGAGATCAAATGTGACATGATATTTTGAAACCTTCATATAGTTTTTTCCATGTGTCGAGAATGCGCACCATGCTTCTAAGATTCATAGTTTCTAAGTAATAAGGGTTTTTTGTCATTTTTTGAACAATGAATCATTAAATTGATTTTGAAGACTTGTACTATTAACATCACCCCACTCCACACCTCTACACAGTTTAATCAGATTTCAAGCAAATCTTTTAGAGCTACTATGCTTAAAAATAGCCAGAATGGCACACACAAGTTAAACATGAATGAAAATTACACAATCTTCAGGTGATGAGTACGTTCAGAAATTTGAATCTGCCTTTAAATGCATAAAAGTAAATAATTTTCATTCATTTATAAATTATCAACATAGTTGACTTGCTGTATAACATGTCATTGCATTAAATGGAAAGCAAAGTAAATGAAAACTTCAGGTCTGAGGCATAAACTTCTGAATAAACTGATTTCAATAATGTCAGCATGGTGAAACTGACATCTATGCTGAACATTGCCATAAATCATTCTGTAGTAATTCACAAAATAAATGAATAAATATAAAATATTGATTTAAAATGTGCAATGGCTAAAACACCACTTTATGTACTGTGAAGCCTGCAGTTACAAAGGAGAGCAATAAGTTAAGAACAGACATGTCATTACCGACTGAATACGCATGTAATTGGCTTCTCTTATATATTCACATCCTGCAAATCTTGAATGGTGCTATTTACTCTTACTTATGTTTACAAGTGTCACTTGCGTTTGTGTTTAAGTTCGAAAGCTGTTGATCTTAGACAAGAACTTATGTTTTAATATATGAAAGGAGTACATAGAAAAGAGTCATGTTTTATGTATGTTATCTAAGAACATTCAATAAAAACATGTGCAATGACAAGTAGCTACATAAAGTAGAAAATCTTTGCAGCATGTAAAATACTATATTAAATCCAAACCATGCATACCAGTGGTGAATACAAATATTTACTAAAACAAAACAGCTCTATATCCGCCATTATAGAAATTCATCTCATGTAAACAACAACGTGGCAGCACAGTGGCACGGTGGTTAGCACTGCTGCTGCACAGCAAGAAGGTCCTGAGTTCAATTCCACCATGAGGCCGGGGTCTTTCTGTGTGGAGTTTGCGTGGGTTCCCTCCAGGTACTCCGGCTTCCTCCCACAGTCCAAAGACATGCAGCTAGTGGGGATAGGTTAATTGGTTAATCCAAATTACCCATAGGTGTGAATGCGGGATTGAATGTGAGTGCGAATAGTTGTTTGTCCCTGTGTTTTAGCCCTCCTGTGTGTTAGCCCTGCGACAGACTGGCAACCTGTCCAGGGTGTACCCTGCCTCTCGCCCTATGACAGCTGGGATAGGCTCCAGTGCGACCCTGAAAAGGATAAGCGGAAGCGGATGGCTGGAAAACAGCTCTACTTTTTAAAAGGACTTACAAAGCTACATTCACTGTTGGGAAGGGCAATGAGAAAGTCCCCACATGTGGAAAGGCTGCAGTAACGCAAAAGGTTGTAACATGACAGTAACTATGTATGGGGAAAAGGGGGAGGAAGAACTGTGAAATTATTATAAAATGTGATTCATAAAAACTTTTCATTAATACAGGACTTGACATTTTACATCAAACATAGCATAAAGAATACAATTTCTGGTTTCTATTTTGCTGCACTAAAAGTTTAGTCTAAAGCCATCATCACCCCACTGGATCTGCTATTTAAGAGACAAAGGACAATATTTTTTTGAAAATATATAATTTCTGAAAGGGGTAAAATGAAGCTGGTTTCTATGCTTTATGTGTAGATGATGAACAGTGCCTCCACAAATAGACAAAACAGAGGTAGCCATTACAATGTTAAGCAGACCTCCACTGGAATCAGTGGGTGATAATTTTGGTGGAATGCACAGGAGCATGTTTGTAGCCATTAAAAACCTCTCCCCTTAGGTTCTCTTAGGCTACGTCCATACCTACATCGGTATTTTTGAAAACACAGCTTTTTCTATGCGTTTGGGCCCTTCGTCCACGTGTTAACTGTGTTTTGGATCACCGTAAACGAATAAACTTCTGCCAGGGTGAAAACTTTCAAAAACTAGTTTTTGCATTTACTTTTGGATGAGGAAAATAGAGATTCAGTCACGCAACGTCAAAGGTGTGCGCCTGTTTTGACGTCATGCTGGGCGCCACATTATTGTTTACATGTGATTAATTTCTATAATGGTGAATATAGACAAAATACTGTTGCTGTTACTTGTACTATCTGCAACTTTTACACACTTACATATACACATGCAGTTACTGTACCTCCATTTAGAAAAACAGAGGCGTCAGAGTGAGTTTTGGACATGGCTTCAACACATGAGCTCTCACAACCCAAATCCTGACGCCAAC
>NC_140537.1:309022-347173 GCF_057382185.1 Mchenga conophoros
AATTAGCAAGGCATGAAGGCCTTTTGAATCATAGATATGGTTAGTGAGCTAATTGCACTCAATCAAGACTGTTCCTCATTTCAGAGGTAGTAGATTGAACTGCTGTGACTTTTTCTCTTCTGCAGACCCACCCACACTCAGCTATATATGTATTGTATACCGTGCCAGTTCCTCAATGTTCCTGCCATATGGATGTTTTATGCCATACACATGATTGAATTTATTTCCTGTTTTTCTGGATGGCAAAAGCAACGACACCGTCCTCTGTGTAGGGCAGGGGAGATGGATAAGCTTTGTCATGAAAGAAAACTAGAGCAAATTTATGAATTTGTTTGTCTTTAAATCTTTATATATTTCACTTATTTTCATGTAACATAATTATAATAAAATAGAAAGTGAACGTAATGTGTGAGAAAAATACTAAAGTAGTTACTTACATGAATCAATCATATTGATATATAAGACATATTGAGCCACTGACCACCGAAAGGATATGAAAGCAATTAAAATGGTTATTAAAATTGGAAAATCTTCATATAAATGTCAGTTCATTTCCATTTCAATATTTTAGTAAGCTATAAAAATATGTAATAGAAAGCTTTCATTCTTTTTCCCTTCCCGACTTTAGCCAAGATCAGCCTGTAACTGTGTTGAGTGATGGCAGATAGCGAGTATGGATTCAGGACATTAACAGCTCCTCTCACAGAGTGCTGTGGTGATGTAACCTACTTGCAGTGAAGAGGGCCTTAGAGAGAAAAAGCTCAGACAGCCTGTTTAGGTGGAGAGAATCCTGTGAAATGTTTGTGAGTCACTTTGCTATGTTTGACAGCAACAGTTGTGCAAAATAGCTCAGAGTGAAGTCTTGCACTTGTGTCTCTACAGAGCAGCCAGAGCATTTGGAGAATACCTGTCCAATACCAATCCAGAGAACCGCAACGGAGCAGGTAGGTGGCACACTTAGTAGTCCTACAACAATACTATATCAGTATTAGAGCAATATAGTATTTAGTCGGAAATATCAGTTTCTCCGGCTTCACACGTATTTCCTACTCCCAAAAATACCTTAAAATATTTCTGTGTGAAATATTGGCCTGTGACATGTCGGATAATCAGTTATTAAAATATTTTAAAAATGCTGATGTTTATGTAATAAACGCTCAGCTTCAGGGTGCAGTCACACCACAACAGCAATGTTTCACAGGTTATCCCCAAAACCATAAGTATTTGATCACCCTAAAATCAGCTGCAGCGAACTATACTGTCACCTGGTAAGTGCTGAAAAATTGGAATTGGAAATTGGGCAAGTGTAAGGCTCTGAACAATTTTGACAGGGGCCAACCTGTGAGAGCAGGGTGACTGGTTCAGAAAATCAGCACGTATTGTGGGTGGTTCCCAGAATGCAGTGGTTAAAGCTTACCAGAAGTGGCTGCAGACCATGTGGACAAGTTCAAGGCATCAGTGTTCCTTGATGGCAGTGGCTTCTTGAAGGACATGTATGGTATGGCATAAGGAACTTGACAGAGAACTGACTCCAGATTGCTCTATCCTGCTGCTCGATTCCGTTGTGAATCCTGATACTACAGGACACCATCCAAAGTCTTCTAAAGTCCATACCTCAACAATTCTAAGCAGGATATCTTAATGTTGCAGATTACTGATATATCTGCAAGTTCTTCCCCCCTGCTGTTGGCAAGTGCTGTTCATAGAGGATTATCATATTGTAGGGTTTTTACTTTAACATGTAAAGCACTGTAAGATGACTATTTTTGTAAACTGATTATGAAAAAACAAAACTGAATTGGTAATGTAATTGAGGATTTATATTTTCAGTAGTAATTTATATTTGTTAGCATGCTCTTTTTAGTGCAAATATGTGGAATACATAAAGTAGCAGAAAACATGACAATTGAGATGGGGCTGAAGTTAGGTGCAAAGTGGCCTGCAGATACGCAGCATCTGTGGGCAGGCTAAAACAGGATTGTGTGCTTGCCAATTGGGAAGGGTCTGGAAGGGTATCAAGCGAGCTATCAGATGCACTGAGACCAGCTTACCTACTGGGATTGTGGTTGAGCCTAACTTAGTAACCTACTCAGTCTAATACTATGCTCAGTTTAATTATATCCTGGAAAAGCTGTTGTGACTAACTAGCACTTCCCTTTCCCCTACCTTTGCAATATCGCTTTTCTGTGTATGATTTCAACTTTATAAAAGGGAATCTTACAAATCTGTTTGCTTTCCACTCAGTTTTTCTTCAGTATAACTTAGTAAGTAAAGTACAGTAAAATTTTATTTATAAAGCACCTTTCAAGATAAAAATCAAAAAGTGCTTCACAGAAGCTAAAACCTAAAAATAAAAATCAACCAAAAGCAAGTTTAAAAAGATGAGTCTTTAGCTGTTTTTTAAAAGCGACCACGGAGTCCACAGATCTCAGGCTCAAAGGGAGAGAGTTCCACAATCTGGGGGCCACAGTTACAAAAGCTTTGTTGCCTTTTGTTTTCAGCCTCATGTGTAGGATAACCAGCAAGCCCTAGTCACATTACCTCAGGGACCTGCTGGTAATGTATGGATGTAAAAGTTCACTTATACAGGGAGTGCAGAATTATTAGGCAAGTTGTATTTTTGAGGAATAATTTTATTATTGAACAACAACCATGTTCTCAATGAACCCAAAAAACACATTAATATCAAAGCTGAATGTTTTTGGAAGTAGTTTTTAGTTTGTTTTTAGTTTTAGCTATTTTAGGGGGATATCTGTGTGTGCAGGTGACTATTACTGTGCATAATTATTAGGCAACTTAACAAAAAACAAATATATACCCATTTCAATTATTTATTTTTACCAGTGAAACCAATATAACATCTCCACATTCACAAATATACATTTCTGACATTCAAAAACAAAACAAAAACAAATCAGCGACCAATACAGCCACCTTTCTTTGCAAGGACACTCAAAAGCCTGCCATCCATGGATTCTGTCAGTGTTTTGATCTGTTCACCATCAACATTGCGTGCAGCAGCAACCACAGCCTCCAAGACACTGTTCAGAGAGGTGTACTGTTTTCCCTCCTTGTAAATCTCACATTTGATGATGGACCACAGGTTCTCAATGGGGTTCCGATCAGGTGAACAAGGAGGCCATGTCATTAGTTTTTCTTCTTTTATACCCTTTCTTGCCAGCCATGCTGTGGAGTACTTGGACGCGTGTGATGGAGCATTGTCCTGCATGAAAATCATGTTTTTCTTGAAGGATGCAGACTTCTTCCTGTACCACTGCTTGAAGAAGGTGTCTTCCAGAAACTGGCAGTAGGACTGGGAGTTGAGCTTGACTTCATCCTCAACCCGAAAAGGCCCCACAAGCTCATCTTTGATGATACCAGCCCAAACCAGTACTCCACCTCCACCTTGCTGGCGTCTGAGTCAGACTGGAGCTCTCTGCCCTTTACCAATCCAGCCACGGGCCCATCCATCTGGCACATGAAGACTCACTCTCATTTCATCAGTCCATAAAACCTTAGAAAAATCAGTCTTGAGATATTTCTTGGCCCAGTCTTGACGTTTCAGCTTGTGTGTCTTGTTCAGTGGTGGTCGTCTTTCAGCCTTTCTTACCTTGGCCATGTCTCTGAGTATTGCACACCTTGTGCTTTTGGGCACTCCAGTGATGTTGCAGCTCTGAAATATGGCCAAACTGGTGGCAAGTGGCATCTTGGCAGCTGCACGCTTGACTTTTCTCAGTTCATGGGCAGTTATTTTGCGCCTTGGTTTTTCCACACGTTTCTTGCGACCCTGTTGACTATTTTGAATGAAACGCTTGATTGTTCGATGATCACGCTTCAGAAGCTTTGCAATTTTGAGACTGCTGCATCCCTCTGCAAGATATCTCACTATTTTTGACTTTTCTGAGCCTGTCAAGTCCTTCTTTTGACCCATTTTGCCAAAGGGAAGGACGTTGCCTAATAATTATGCACACCTGATATAGGGTGTTGATGTCATTAGACCACACCCCTTCTCATTACAGCGATGCACATCACCTAATATGCTTAATTGGTAGTAGGCTTTCGAGCCTATACAGCTTGGAGTAAGACAACATGCATGAAGAGGATGATGTGGACAAAATACTCATTTGCCTAATAATTCTGCACTATATATGTTGGCGTTTGTCTATGCAGAGCCCTGAAAGTCAAGGTCAAAACCTTAAAGTGGATTCTGAATTTATCGGGGAGCCAGTGCAGCTGAATCAGCAGGGGTGTGACATGGGAGTACTTGGAGGACTTGGTCAGAAGCTTTGCAGCAGCGTTCTGAACAACTTGCAGATGCTCCAAAGAGGCTTTACATAAACAACTAAGCAAAAAATTACAATAATCCAGACGAGATGAAACAAATGCATGAATGACAATTTCTAATTTGGAGCGCGATACAATGGGACTCAGCTTAGCAGTGTTTCTCAAGTGATAAAAACAGGAGCGAACCAGAGATTTTACATGGGCATCCAAAGTCAGACCTGAGTCAATAGTAACACCAAGGTTCCTGATAGACGGTTTGGCAAATGTAGCAAGTGGACCCAAGTTTTCCATAACACTAGGTACAAAATGTTTAGGAGCACAAACAAGGACTTCAGTCTTCTCCTCATTTAGTTGAAGAAAGTTTACAGCCATCCAACCTCTAATGGAGTCTATGCACTTATGCAAAATCTGTAGCTTGGAAACATCATGGGGCTTAAAGGAGATATATAACTGAATATCATCTGCATAGCAGTGATACGAAATGTCCTTAAAAGTGCTCAATAAGTGTTGAAGAGGAAGTAAATACAGCAAGAACAATAAAGGCCCCAAAACTGAACCTTGTGGCACACCATAGGCAAGAAAAGTAGAAGAGGAACTGTACTTAAAGGTAGCCGCAGAAAAGGATCGTTCATGCAAATAGGATTCAAACCAGGCCAAAGCAGCCCCTGATATACCCGCCCAGTGTCTCAGCCTATCTAGCAGAATATGATGGTCCACAGTATCAAAGGCGGAGGTCAGGTCCAACATCAACAGAACGGAGCATTCTCCTGCATCACATCTCATCAAAATGTCGTTGGAGACTCTAAGAAGTGTAGTTTCAGTAGAGTGAGCTCTACGAAAGCCAGATTGGAATTTATCCAGAATGCTGTATTCTAGAACAGCTATAAGCTTTTCTAAAATCTTAGCAATGAACGGTAATTTTGAAATCGGTCTGTAGCTACTAAGAAGAGAAGCATCAAGCTTAGGTTTTTTTAACAGTGGGTGAATGACAGCATTCTTACAATAAACAGGGACCTGACCAGAAACCAGTGAGGTATTGATAATTGTGAGCACACAGGGACCAATAGACCAAAAAGACATTTTTAAATAAAAATCCAGGTAAAATATCCAGAGAGCAGGAGGACGCTTTCATCGAATTAACTAACTTGAACAGCTCTGGTAAGGACACAGGTAAAAATCTTCCTAAAATTACAGGCCTAGCTTGAGTTGGAGCAGATAAGAGAGACACAGAAGGAGAGATATTGTTCCTCACGTTACTGACATTTTCAACGAAGAAAGAAAGAAATTTTTCACAATCTTCATTTGATGAATTTGGGACAGCAGGTGGAGCAGGAGTAACAATATCACTAATGGTGTTGAATAGTACCATAGATAGAAGGTTACCTCTGCTCTTAGACACTAAGTCTGAGAAATACGCAGCCCTCGCATCTCGAAGTGAAGTGTTAAAAGGGACTAAAAGGTCCTTTAAATGAAGGAGATGGACATGCAAACGTGCACAGCAAATCCAGCATGTCCAAATTAACACTGTCGGATTTGATTTCAACACTATTAAAGTGTCTATATGGGTCCACACCAGAGAGTGTTAATTTAACTCTTTTTGGAGAGTTGGTACGTTAACTCTGATTTAGTGTTAAACACCAAATCTGTCTGGAGTTGATAATTTAACACTTGGTGTTAAGAGTTTATATATTAACTCTCAAAGAGTATTTTAGTTTAACTACGTAAGAGTTATCTTCTAATTCATTCTTAAAAGCGGGAATTTTACTGTTCTGAACTTCTAGAAATTTCTTTTGGAAATAAACATTTACTAAAAAGATGCAATGGTTTTTTAAAAACATTTATTCTGAACTGTGCACCACAATTTCAAAACATTTTCTGAAAGATGTAACAGTATACACGTTCTCACTTTCATTAGAACTTTGTTTATCAAAAGGTCTGACATGGTAAATGCAAATAACAGCATTCTCATCACTTATTTCTTCAATACAATATGCATGTCCTTCATTCATCCCTTTGTGGAACTTCAACGCACTTCTGCTCTCCCCCATATTCCATCTTCACAAGCATATCCTGTGCGGAGATTGAATAAAAATTAGTTGACACTAATTAATGGCACAAATAATCCAGTAAACAATTGCAGCACAGTTAAAAAAAAAAAAAAAAAGGAATCCTCTTTGAGCCATTACTTGTGTAAAGTATTTTCCCAAAAGACAAAGACACAGGCAGCAGGTAATACTGAACTAAATGTAAAACCTCAACCTTTTTAATTTTTACCTAAACCGTGTGCACAAAACTCTGGAGGGATCTATGCTAACGTAGAACCCAGTCAGGACGTCTGCTACTGCTGTTTGCTCTTTTTTTTTTTATGGGCGATCGTTTTCAGGCTTCAAGTAGCACCATTATACCAACATTTCACATTCTAGACATTGTTTTAGGTGTATTTGACCAAAGATTTGACTGAAAATTCACATGCAAGCTTTTTTTCAAGGCTGTGGCATTTGCCCGCAGACAATACCTTTCAGCTAGCTAAAACAGAATATTATGCTATCACCGAGCAACATGGCTAATGCCTTTCACACAGCTTTGTCTCAACTCCAAAGAGCCACAGAAGTAAAAGCTCATAATAATTGAAACAATCTTTGAAAAAATGACTTACCAAGCATGGCAAACAACTCAAATATGTAGAGCAAAATGTTCTGAAACGGCTTCACTTCAGCTTTGATTGGAGCCGTGCTGGGGGCGGAGTCTGTGAATTTACTCTGTTGGTGTCATAGCCCCTGTAGGAGTTCAGAGTTAAGAGGTCAAGAGTTAATGTTTCCATTGTAACACCTCCAGATTTGACAGAGAAACACTCATTTTTAACACTCGATTTTAACTACTATCATTTTACACCTCAGAGTTACATTAAAAGAATGTGACTCTGCTTAGAGTAAAATTAACTCTACTTTTGCAAGAAGACTATTAACACCAAAACATTTAACACTTTTGAATTTGCTGTGTGTTTTCCTCCATAAACGCTCAACCTTACAGCGGCAACGCTTTGAGAGGCGAATGGTGTCATTTATCCAGGGAGACGACTTTGAAACCGGAGCTAGTCTTGTTTAGACAGGACAAACATTGTCTAAAATAGAAAGACAATGATTATTAAAAATATTTGTTAAAAAAATGAACATCGTTATAAGGAGATAAAACTAAATTAAAGGCATCGGAAAATTATCACTATACCCATACTTATTTATCCACAGGACACACAAAATGAAAAACTAGCAAGTCCCATCAGATTACACTTGCTTTCAAGCCTGCAGCATTGCAACCATTTATACAGTGAGAAGAACTATTCATCCTTCATGATCCTACAGGACAACTGGGCTTCTTGGACTGTACCGGCTCATCCATTTCTGAATCTTTCATCTTTCCGCTATTTGTTTTTTTTCCATCACTATGCCACCTCTCTATTTTCCTCATGTGCTCACAAAAGCTTTGCAGCTAGTAAATGTTTACCACTCTGCTGCCAGAGCTACAAATCCCAAAGAGACACAAGCAAGCTCCCTGTTAACTCTATTTACATAGAAAGCATTTATCTGATGTCCGTTTATGAAAGCTATATAGAAAACAGACAGCATGATTTATCTCTCACTTGCTATGTTTTCTTGTTAATTTTGCTTCATCCCCTTTCTCTTTATCCCCAGATCATCTATTGTCTGAAACTTTCTCTGGCCAGGACTCTCCAGACGTCAGTCACTTGCATAACAACAATCTGCCACCACAGAGCCGTTGTTTATCCATAGCTAAACCCGCCCAGTCCAGCCAGTCTAATCCCAGCACTAACCCACAGTCTCAATCTCAAGTCAACACTCTCCAGGCTCAAGCATCACTTGGCCCCTCCAAACGGCGACTCTCTGCCGAACGCAGTCTTTCCATAGAGGACCCACCTGCTGCCAGGGGTTCACAGGGGCCTGTTGCTGTGAAGCCAGCCAGGGTGTACACAATCACCAGGGAAGGCGGGATGACCCTCGGGGGCCGTGGCAGTGAGGAGAGCCTGGAGTTGGAGGTGCTGAAGGGCTCCCGGGAGCAGCCTCTCTCACAGAGCACTTCTGCTGCCAGTCATGGCCTATCCTGCACCAGCCAACCAACCGCCTCAGCTGCCCGTGGCAGCCATCACCGTAGCAGCCATCACCGCAGTAACCAACATCATGCCCAGCAGCATCACGGAGGCCCAACGTCATCATCGCAGCCGCTGCAGAGCTCAGGTAGCGCTGGCAACATTCGTGATTGGGGAATGAGGAGAGGTGGGTCGCGGGATGACTACACCCCAGACTGCGTTGCCTGCATTCGGGCTCCATGCCAAAGTCAGCGCTCCCTGGACCTAGATACCTCACCCCGAGATGGAGGGAAGCAACGCAAAAAACTGGAGAGAATGTACAGCGAGGACAGAGCATCTACAGATGACAGGGGTATAAAACTAAATGTGAAGGTTTAAACGAATAAACAAACTGAGCCTAAATTTAAACACGTTCTCACCATGTTTTTATTCACCTCCACTGCTATTTGTAAGGCCTGTGTTTGAATGTAATGCTCACTGACACACACCTTCCTTTTCTTATTTGTGTTTGCAGAGGACAATCCTAACAGCTGGTTCCCCAAAGAGAATATGTTCAGCTTTCAGACAGCCACCACCACCATGCAGGCGTGAGTATGGCATGGAAATCCACCTTCACTCCCACTCTGTGCATCACAGCATCTCGCTGCCATGTTGGCAGGATACGGCCCCAGTCTTTTCCTTCCAAGAGACAAATGTAACATTCTAATACAAAGTCTTAATGAGCTTTCACACCTTTATGCTCGTTGGTTTTATTAATATAGGAAGCCACTTTGACATTTTTTTTAGAAATAAGCAGTTGCCCATAGAAAAACTGGATGTTTTAGATCTGTACTGGTAGAAGCACAGTTTAGTAATTTTAACAACATGGTCCAACAAGTGTCCCAGTAAACAATGATACCAGCTGAATGGAACGCACCTGTTTCCAGTGTTGTGCATAGTACTTGTTCCTCTAAATTGAGCAGCCAAGAGTCTTTGAAATCAACACATTTAGAAAGCTGGAAATGTGTTGGTCTAGATCGTGTACGTGCCTTAACCAAGACACACATACACGCAGACACACAACTCCGTTCCAGTCTTGCTGACAGGTTAATTATCACCTATCACCCTGACCTTATAATTATGACTCTCAAACAGACAAAGCGCACCCACCATGATCTTTTTTTCCCTTCTTCTCTCCCACACTCCCTCTTTGCTATCCATATGTCTCACCTTCCTTTCCCCATCTGTTTCCGACTGCCTGTGTCCGTATTAGAGTCAAACTGATATATGGGTCTGACTCTCGCTTTTGATTTAAATGGCAGGCTGAATGATGGATATATCACAGTTTAATTGACTACACATTATTGACTACACATTAAACTAAGTGTTTGGTTATAGCCAGTCCTTGAGAACCAACTGGTGAGATATTTTGGTACACTTTAGATGTACATACATGTACATATTTCATCAGTCATCATCTCCTCTTCCTCACTTCTTTCAATGTGCATGTCATATTTGAATCCCAGTCCCTGCTCACTTATTTATAGGTAGGATTCTTCCATTTTGTCTCTCCTGAAAATGAGAACTGGAACATAAATCTCACTCCAAAATTTGGGTATGTGGAGTATTTGGCTGGCCCTATTGCTAACTTCTCTTTCATTTTTGTCTCCTCTTCTTCCTCTCCACACTGTGTGGCGGCCTTCCAAACCACGACTGTAGAATATCGTGAGTAAATCTTTCAAACGCCCCCACTGTTCTTCCTTGTTGCTTTTTCTTTTTTTCTTGCTATGCCAGTTAGGTAACTCGCATTGAACTCTGTTCCTCATGTGGCTTTGTGCTAGTCAGTCTACTGTGTCCTTATTCCCCCAACCTCGATGTCTGCTGGATGGGATGTCAATATGTGGATGTAAGATTAAAGGCAAGGAAGGTTTGGTAGGAATGAAAAGTAGGTCATGCCAAGCATTATTTAAATAGCAACAATTCTTTGTTGAAATGAACTCCTTTGATATATTTCTGATAAAGACAGTGTAGCAGTGGTGACTTGACTACCAAAGTTACGTCTGAAAACTAAAACCATGAACTCAAAGCTGTTTTCTTGTGCATAAGTCTATAGATAAATCTTAGTAATGCTGTTTAACCCTCTGAGGTCTGAGTCGTACAGCAACCCTAAAAGGTCAAATGCATAGCAACTTAAGAAAACAATGGCAAATAGAAAAAAGCTGAATAAAACACATAAGAAAAAGGAAAAACACAACATAAGCTCACAAAAAAATAGCTCACAAAACACAGCGGAGGCTTTTTTGGGGAGACAATACTATAGAAAACTTGCAGAGATAAGTTAGCTATAGCTAACTAGCTATAAGCAGTGAACAGCTAATAGCAGACGTGTTTTTACAGTGTTTTATAAATCATGTGATTAAATCACACGTCACCTGCCTCTTTTGTCCCTCACAACACCAATGAAACCTTTGTTTCATTCTTGTAATGTCTCAGTGCAGTCCTTTGCACATTTTGCTTCCTGTCCCTTCCATAGCTATACTGTCACATTCATATCTCCACGAAAACACTTTGGTTGTTTTATAAGATTTTATTTTTTTTTACTCTATGAAACTATACCTGCCTCCTGCTAAAAGATAGTGTAAACTGTATTTTAGCAGGCTGTCAGCTTTTAAATATTGTGATGATGGTTTCAGAGTAAGAACCAGATTATAATGTGTGGTTTCAAAGAGGTTAAGGTGAGAACAGTTCGGTGACCCAGCTTGAGGCTTCAAAAATGGGAATTCAAAAACAAGAAGGGTTGGTGGCAACATCCAGCTAGTCTAAGTGTGGGCATTTGATTTTCCCAAGGGGTCACAATTAGGATCTACTTGTAACATCTACTATTACCATTAGTGGTTTATAAAGGGATAACATTTCCAATAAAATTACTATTGAGCAGAATTGGACTGAATATATCCGTAGCAGTCCCAGTTTCTCATTTCTCTTTGGGAAAATTATTTTCCTGGCCCCAGCAATCTATGGTCACATCACTATGTTCTGCAAAAACAGTTGTCTAGTCAGTATCTAACACCATTACTTACATACAGGGGATGTGACTGTGAATCACTTATCTTTAAAGGAATTTAAAGGAATTTAATAAAGGGACATGAGCGTTTTCATACATTATGTGTTTGAACAAGCAGTAATCTAAACTGCAATGTGACCAATCAACGACCAGGTGATAATTTTAGTCTTTTTTTTTAATAAGGTTGATCACACATGTGATATCCGTTCTTGCTGGTGTCAAAAGTAGACTGTATGGCTTTACTGTAAAGAAAGATAAACAAGAGTCTCTAAGGCTTTTTGGTTGCTAATGATTCCATCTATTAAGGTAAACTGGGAACTCCTATTAAACTTAGATTACTGGACTTGGTTGATCAAATTCTGGAAACAACATTTTTCCCAAGTTTCTTGGTAAACTTTTAAGGTGACCATGCATCATGTGAGACATGATGAAATTCTAGATCATACACTTTTTCAAATGTTTGCTAACTCTCATTTGCAACTACCAATCTAGCTGTCAGCAGACATAAAGCCGCCCCCAGTACTGCTTAAGTTTCAATACTTTAATATCTTCAGATCTTTAGTATTATAACTTATCTTCTCATATTTAACTCTCTAAGGTCTAAGTCACCATCATCAGCAAATAACCCAAACCTTAACTCAGAATATGTAGGTCACTTTTGCTTTTAGTGTTTTCACCTTTGATGGCTTAGACTTCACAGGCTTAAGCTTATGTAAACCACTGTTTGAAACTATAAAACCGCATGTGCCTACTGCCAAAGACAGTGAAAAATCTGTTTTTCTTCTTCTCTCTCTGCTGGCTGCTTGATAAATTTGGCAGAAAATTTAAAGGATTGCTTTATCGCACAATAGAGGAAGTAGGCTGTCAGCTTTTAAATATACTTGTGATAGCAGATGGTGGAAGGAGGGACAGGCTGAAGGAAACATCTCTTCCAACCTGTTTGTTTTTGCAGTGAGAAGGAACAAAACGTGAGTGAATTCACGAGGGGAAAAAATTCTGCAATAGCAATGCAGAGAGCTTTTGGATAATAATCAGACTCCAGTGAATTCAGCCTCATGTTTTGTCATCCCAGGGCTCATCAGCTGCCTGCCTGTCTGTCTGTCCGTTGGTGAAAACCAGACCGTAGGACCGGACTTTGTTTTTGACATACGCTGTCACAGATGATTCTCATTATGTCTGACGCCCTGTCAGAACCATTACTGTCCCTACTGGGAAAGGCACCTCGGTGTAGGCATACTGTTACACACTTGGCAGAATGGTTAATAATGTGTTGCAAAAATTGTGGTGCAGAAATATTTCTCAGTACATCAAAATGTGAAACAGAGGATGTCACATCTCAGCACTGGTCTGATAATCCATTTCTGAAGTTTAACTGGGTTCTCTTTCAACCTCCTACAAGTAAGGGAACACAATGAGTTTCTGTGCTATCAGGAAATAGCTAGTCTTTCCTAGAGGCTTTTCATAAAGATGAGATAAATTGGTCAGAAGACAGCCAGGGCAACAAGTTCTAAAAGTCTTGACCTTTTGAGACCTACACAAAATAATACGACCCCACCAACCAAGAAAAAACCAATACATCCCATAATGGCTGTTGAAGCTGCACAAAAAAGAATTTAACATTCATATTTAAATGAATATAAAGTCGTCTTTTGTTCCCTCAGTGTCTTTTCCTACATTGTGGTTGTAGTTTGTGAGTGTGTGTGCGTGAGTGTACATGCAATTATCCTCAATGTCCTCTGCCTTTGGTGGATTAGATGTCCCTGTGCTGCTAACTTTAACTACTCACCAAAGCTAACTAAACTCTCACTAACCCTACTGGACTTCAAACCTCTCACCTTTGACACCTTTAGTGTCTTCCCATACCACCCTAACTAAACTTTATGCCCGAACCCAACTAGACCCTATGGGCTTTTTAGTTTCCTTTTGTTACTGTGTGGCATTTTAGTTAGTTTTGTTTATAACAAACATCAACTTAAAAGCTGCATTAATTTCTAAGCTCACCAGATATAGCAAGTAATAGTAGAGCTTTTTAGCCCTTGGGTCAGATTGGGTTCAGACAAAAAAATCCTTGGTTGCTGTCAGGCGAAGCTAAAACGAAAACCTATATTTCCAAACAAAACAACTTAATGCTTTGACGTCCCGGCAGGGCTTTCCGAGGCATTGCTGAGAGAAAGAGACGGAAAAGAGAGCAGGAGGCAGCCACCATGATGGAGAGGTACCGTGCCCTGTCCTGTCCTGTGTGGTGCTGTTATAGTTACCCTATTACCCAACAAAGAAAACAACTTCTTGAACAGAAATGCCTTTTATCCGATTTTAAAATAATTTTTTTCGTAGTCTTTTCAACCTCGTTTCTATTTATATTTCAAGTGTTGTAGACCAGGGGCCGGCAACCCTGGGCACTCATGCTGGCACGCGAAGGGTTAACTGATGGCACAACATGCACAGAGAAGGTGCATTAAAAACTAAATATCTATTACCAGTGCATATCACAAATTAGCTTGCATAGACACATCAGTTGCGCCATTTCTTAATCATTGCATCTTAGCTAACAACCCCACCCACCGAGTTCAACTTGTAATTGGCTAAAAATCACTTAGCCTACCGGCGAGAGGGATGTTGCTAACTAATCAGTCCTGTGAAATATGGCCTTGAAGCAAGCGAAAAAAAGATAATTTTATGATCTTGTATTCGCCAAATCGTCTTTTAAGACGGGGGTTTTGTTCAACAGAAAGATAGTGCTGTATGTGCTCTTTTCCTTGAGAGTGTTATTTGCCAAGTATGATCTCCAGATAAGATAACTGGCAAAATACAAAGCAGGGGGGGATCACATTAATATGTATATCCCTGTAATAACAAGCATGTCTTATTGGCCCAGTTTATTTTTTCTTATCATTGTTATGAGGAGAGCATAAATAGCATTTGCATTTTCTGTTGTATAGTTTCTTTGCTGTTCTTGTTATGGATAAAAAGTGTTTTTTGAGTAACTGTTGCTATGCAGAGTTATTAAGTTATCATTAATACAATGGTTATTATGGCACATTGACTTCACTGGACATGACCTGAACTATGGTGCATGCATTCTGTGATAGCAGAACTTCATTGAGAAGTTTTTGGTATGACCACACAATTTTCATTTACCAGCTGTCCTAATTGCACAACTTGTAAGTCCATTCACTTCCTCACGATGAAATGAACATTTTTCTTTTGTTTTTCAACAAACTGGAGGACAACTACTCTCTATTGCACAGTCACATTTACCAAGGAACATGATCAGACTTCTATGGCGTGACCTAAAAAAACTCTGAAAAAAGTTCAGAGTTGCAAGAGAAGATGACCTTGATGTGAGGTCAGCCACGTAAAAAGAAAATTAAAATATCTCCTAGTAATGATGAACATCTAATCATGCTTTCTGTATTAATGTTCCTGTTACTCTAATCTAGACCATCTGAATCTTGATAGGGTGATGTTTCACCATAGACTATGTCTAACCAGCGCACAGTAAACCCAGCACTCAAGTGTTTTTCCTGTTACCATATTCTGCTCTGACTGTTTGCTGGTGAACATTCACTTTGTGTATTTTGACTCTCTGCATGAGGAACTCACCGTGCCTTCCAATCCCTACCTACGGGGCAATCACATGGCTCGTAAAAGCATTCTCCGGCGCACATGTGTGTGTGTGTGTGTGTGTGTGTGTGTGTGTGTGTGTCGTGAATCGTGGAGGCTGTGGGTGGCAGGTTTAATAAATGTTCCTCACTGAACACTGAAGTGTAAAAACGGGTCTGTCAATATACTGCTGCAGCTCTGCACTCTGTGGCTGGCAGTCAAAGCCAATGAATTGATCAATATTTGGCAACGGGCCTCACATCCACCAAGGCTGAGACATTCCATATGCTGTATGAGCTTGTGTGTGTGTGTGTGTGTGTGTGTGTGTGTGTGTGTGTGTGTGCGCGCGCGCGCGCGCGTGCGTGCGTGTGTGTGTGTGTGCGTGCGTGCATACCGAGCTGTGTCACATAGAGTGCAATGCTTTTAATAGAAAGGTACATCTCAGTTAGTTTCAAAAATTAAATTATTCATGGTTTAATGAGGATAATTTTGCAAAGTGTTTTGTAAGGTCACAGAAGGAAAGCGAAGGTTAGGGGCGATTTATTTGCAGAAATATGAATTCACACATACATATACTGGCAGGAATTTGACTTTATTATCTTGGTGTGCAGGTGGTAGATTTAAAAAGCTAGTTGTCACACAGTATGAAAATACAACTCTGACTGACGGATGGGTCCCCCTCTACTCTGAGTCATCTCTCTATTTTAGGCGCTGCCTTCACCATTCCTGCAATCAACACTGACATGTCAGGGGTGTTTTTGGATTGCCTCCAACTGTGCTCTGGATTCAAATATCTTTAAATGGTGCATGTAGGGATGTGAGCTTTGCATTTTGCTTTTGCACGTTTCTTTTTGCTATTTAGCCATGATGAAACTAGAAAATTATGTTGGTAGTTTTTTGCTATGTTACCCCTGCATCAGATTGATGACCTGTCCGGGGTGCACCCAGTGTTGTGCAGTGCCACCAAAAACAGATACTATATGGGGCAGACAACCTTTAATAGAGGTGGGGCTTATTATAAATAATTAGCTATAGGGTTGCGACCCATTCTCATCAGTTTCCGTGAACCTTATCACAGTACCATGTGCCTCAACTACATAGAGCAGAAGAGTCCACACACTGATTTACCCGTTCATCCTATTTTTGATGTGATTTTTTCAGAAAGCTAGATAGGCAACCTTAGCTACCCAACAGCGAGGAAGACAAAATAGACACACAAAACAAAATAGAATCTATGGCTTAACCTCTAGGAAGTAGAAGCAAACCAATGCCACAAACAAAACCACAAAGTTATCCTTTGAGAATATGGTTAAGTTTAGGCTGTTGCCTAAACTTAACCATATTCTCAAAAGATAACTTTGTGGTTTTGTAAGCATAAAGGCCTTTAAACACTGAGCACATTGCAGAAAATTAAAAAGATTCACAATAATTAAGACATGATTGAAAAATTTATTCTCACAAAATGCACTACAAAAAAAATTAATAAATATATATATATATATATATATATATATATATATATATATATACACACACACACACACACAAATACTGGTGGCCACCAATGCTCACCCTCAACCTGGTATAAATATGAAAATCCTAAGTGACTTCCTTCTTGAGTTATGCCATTCATAAGATTTTCACAAAACTTGACCTCTAAGCTTGATCTTGAGGTGGAGGTGACTGTGATTTGAACTCCTCCAAGATTTTTAGTAGATGCACTTATGGTGTCAGTTTGAACCCTCTATGTCACATTGTTGGAGTCAAAAATGGAGTCAACATCAAGTGATTATGAGAATGTTGTAATGTTTCTAAACAAGTGAAGGAAGAAACAGAGATTCTGGGTTCATTCAGTTCTCACGAGAACAAAGCAGCAGGGAGAATTTCATGGAATCCGGAAAACTTTTGTACATATTTCAGGATGTCAGTGGGACAGTTTGATCCCATCTGATTTTCATTGAATTTATCTCAATTTTTTATTTATTTTCATAAAAAAGACTTTTATATACCTTTATACTATACTTAGCATGCATGTGTTAGGACTATAGGAGGAAGTCAGAGTAACCAGAGGGAATCCACATAAGCACGAAGAAGAATAGACATGAGTCTAAGCCCCAAGAAGCTCAGCTGCATATCTGCAGTGGATAAGACGTGCAAAAACAATACAATCTATATTGTACTAAAATGAAGCAGACTTGCAAAAGTCTGCTTCATTTTAATAAAATAACTTTTCTTTACCATTTTATCATGTATCCAAAGAAAACTGTGATGATTTTTCTAAACTGTGAAAAATAAACAACAAACTGCAGACTTTGTTTACTGTTTTGAGCTTTTGAGTTCGGACATCTGCCATGAACTGGAATGGTTCACCTCAAACACCAGCTCACTGTCAGTGAAGTATGTAGTACACAAATGTAAATGTGATTATTAACCATGGTGAACTGATGAAGCTTTTGGACATTTGTAATTTTCAATGGTAGCTTGAAAGTTGGGGAGTGGCTGCAGCTCAGAGGGTAGAGCAGGTCTCTACTAATTGGAAGGTTGGTGGTTTGATCCCTGGATGCAAGATACTGAACCCCAAGTAGATCTCTGATGCATCCATTGGAGTGTGAATGTTGGATAGAAAACACTGAAATAAGGGGAAAAGTGCTTGTGTGAACGAGACATGTTGTATAAAGCACTTTGGCTGCTCGGGTAGAGTAGAAAGGCCCTATATAAAGAGCCAATCCTTTTACGTTATAAAATATACTGTTAAAACCCTGGTCCTCTATTCCCGATTAACATCCACTTTTTTGTTGTTGGGGATTTTTTTAAAATGATTTTCTATTTGAGTGGCTAAAACAGGTGACAATTCTATGAAATGTTTTGATGTTAAGCACCCCACTTCCTAACCCTAGATGAATTTCAGTCCATATGCACAAAACACCCACTGGATATTTAGATGTGATCACTGGTAATTTATCAGTAGCCTGACCCTAATCAAGATGCCCCATCATCTTCTTCTCTGTTCTTCTCTATGTATGTTTTTAAGTTTGAAGCATTTTCTCTCTTATTTTTTTTATATTCTGAATATGCTTCGTCTTCTTCTTTTTTTCTCTAAATTGATAGAAATTTTCGCAAGCACCTTCGGATGGTGGGCAGTCGCAGGATGAAGGCCCAGAGTGAGTCTTTGCATTTGTTTCTGTTGGCATGTGTGTGCATTGTCAAAACACTACCATGCATTCATGCTCTCGAGTGTGTACCATGACATCACAGTGGATGTTCATTTGATGTTTTTCATGCTTTATGCACGTAGCATCAGTAGTGTGGACGTGTGTATATATTTTGTTAGAGTATACTAAACATTATTCCTTAAACTGCTAGTTGATGGTAATTTTATCGCTATGCGGTGTTTAGACGGTCTTTGTATTTGTTCATTGTTGTGAGACTTGTACCATTTGTATGATATTGATTGTGCACTATATTGAACTGAAAGGCAATTTCTGTTTAACAAGACAGAATCCCAGCTAGTTTACGTGTACGTGTGGTGTTTGTTTAGCTGTGCAGTTCTGAGTATGTGCTATTTTTGAAATATCTGATATGTTTTTTTTTCTTTTTTAATGTGTAAAGTATTTCCTCTGAATATATTCACATTGTTATTTGACATTAAGGGAAAAAAGCGTCCTTGGTTTGAACTCCCACCAGGCTAATCTCAAGACTCTGATGATGAGATTTTATACATTTTTATTACAAATGGTTTAAATATTTACAAAATACAAACATAAAGCAAAACAAAACAAAATACAGCTGTAATGCTTTAATAATTTAAAGGTACTTGTGTTTTGGGTATGTTCATAGAAAATCTGTGAAATAAATGCTAAAAAACAGTTAATAATCATTTTGTATCTGATGAAGGTCAGTTGCACTGAAACAGCACGATTCAGTGAAATGGTGTTAAGTAAGAAAGTGTGTGGTGGAGGTTATATTTCTTTTTAACCCTTTTCTACCTTCTACACACCTATCAGGTGTGCAGAGAGTCTGAACTACTTAAAAATACTGATAAAAGAAATCAATATGTATTAAATTGTATATAACGATATCTATAAATTAAAAGTGCATTACTGCAATTTCGTTTAAACAACTTTTTTAATTTTAATGACTTTTTTATCTTGGAATCATTAAGACAACAGAAAAACTGAAAAATGATCAACCATTTGCTAATACAATGTAAACTCTTACTGTTCTGTTAATATGAAGCAACATGACCTGATATCCAACCGGGACAATGGAATTGACTGATTCACAAGCTAGGTCAATAAGACAGAGCTCTTGATTACTGGGTTTGATTATCCTTTGGAGACTGTATATATGTGTGCGTGTGAGTCATTCTCTGCCTCCCCCCAACTTCATCAGCCTTCGTCGATCGTCGAGCCAAGAGCTTCAGCCGCTCGTGGAGTGACCCCACCCCCGTCAAGCCTGAGTCACTGCATGAATCCAGAGACAGTGAGTCCATGCTCTCTTAGTTATTCACAAGCAAACACACGGTATACAATATATACCTTAGGCCTTTCTTAAACTTGGCTTCTTACACATGTATGTATAAACACCTACAGGTAAGCACACAGACAACTGCACTCAAGCATAATAAGGCTGCACACACATTAAAACAAGAACAAACACTGATTGACAGGTGCCCTGTCACGCAAACATGCTGTCTCTTTTTATTTTATATTGCCATTTTTAAAGTATGCTTTATTCTGCGTACCACTACTCAACTGTTACCATCCATCCGCACAGCTCTACTCATCCTGCGGCCTGTCGTCCATCTGCCTGTTGTTTTGTGTTGTATCTGTCTGTATCTGGCTGGGCAGATAAGGAGCCTGTTATTGTGTCCTTTTGTGTCGTGTGCCGTTTGTTTTTAACTCCTCCATTTCTCCCCTCTGTGCTGGGAAAAGAAAATAACAGGTGCAGCGTTTTCAAATGGAGCACCCCGCTCTACTAATCTTGTTTGTGTATTATCCTTTCATCTCGCCCTTTGTTCCCATGTGTGAACCAGGTGGCGAGCTTCAGACCTCCTCAGGGACGCTGGATGAAGGGCTGGACGAGGATGCCGACTGGGAGGAGGAGAGGGAAATGGAAAGAGTGGCCTGCGACGGAGAAGACTTTATCCCTCCCAAAATCATGGTGAAGTTCCTGGCAATTAAATTAACATATAGATTAATGAAGTTTGAATATATGTGCAATCAAAGTCTATCTGCATGCTTTTCTTCTCTCCATAGCTGATATCTTCCAAGGTCCCAAAGGCTGAATATGTTCCCAACATAATTCGTAGGGACGACCCCTCCATCATCCCCATCCTTTATGTGAGTATCTGCTAGTGAGTTTCCACTACATATAGATTTTGATTGACTGGTAGATTTTTTTATTTGGTGTTGTTTCTTGATGAGATGCCACAGGAGCTGATGGATAAGTGTTAAGATTGACTTTTTTTTAATCTTGTCCCTGGCAGGTTGTTGGGTTTTTAAAGCAAGCCAGCCAACATAAATTTGGCTGAAATACAAATGGTTGGAGCCTTTAAATAAGTGTTTTAACTTCTCTGTGCAATCTGTGCTGAGAGTGGTCTGTTTAGTAAAACCATCTCATCTTTTTCGAATACGCTGCATGCAACAGTGACATCTGTTAGTACCATTAGATGAAGTCAGGTGACAACATTACTAGAATTCTGTGGGTACCTTGAAAATCTGTATTAAATTTCATACAAATCCATTTGTGGATAAAACTGACATTTTAGTCAATTTAGAAACTTTAATGACTTTTTTAAAACTTCCAGTAGCTTCTAGTTTGAAAGTTAAAAGCAAAGATCAAATGGAAGCTCAGTAAATGATTCGTTCAGTCAAGTGCTCAGAGTTCATTTTTGTTCGAGTGTAGAAAAGCACCGTCAATCATCCACTTGAAGTGACATGTCTCCTCAGCAAAATACAGACTCATCACAGCCTGGCTTTGAGGTTCTGCTAAGTGGCACCATGTTGTTTGTCTGCTCAGATGAAAATATAAAGGCACTCCTTTGCTGTGTACCAGCTGGCATTTTCCAGTAAAGAGAATTATACGACGGAAAGTGCAGCGTTCTTTCAAGTACTGCCAAAATACAAATGTCTTCTTTTTTTTGGTTCTAAATGACAGTTCATTATAGAACCATGGTTTCCCGACCTTTCTAGCAACACTAAAGAGTCCATTTGGTTTTCTGTTTTCTGCTGAAACATCTCGGTGACTGCTGGTCAGGTTGCTGTGGAATTTTCCATGAAAATTTATGTTCCTATCTCGGTAAATTTCAATATGTTGGCTTTTCCTTTTTTAGCAGTATCAAGTCATTTTATTTTGTCCACTGTTCTGGTTTATTAACTTATTTATTACGTTATCCATATGCCCCAAACAACTAGAGCTAATTAGCAAATATTCATATGCTACCACACTAAAATAAGACCATGAATTCTCCTGACTAAACCATTAGATTTATTTCATTTGTTTGTTTGTTAAATTCTATTAGAGAGAGATTAGTTGAGTTTTAATTTTAAGATAGGTACTGTGTTAAATATTGATATGAGTTAGCATTTAGCCTATCCTCAAACTACATGACAGTTAACTAAAAGAAATCAAGTAAGACAGTGAGACATGCATTGCTCTTGTAGTGCAGTGTCAACCTTACAAAAATATTTCCAGTTGTATCAAAATCTTTAGGAAATTGGCTCCTCAGCTGCCTTACTCTTTGACTTCAGGAAACCCTTTTCTGATGAGTTCATGGCAGAGGTGTGGACTCGAGTCACATGACTTGGACTCGAGTCAGACTCGAGTCATTAATTTTATGACTTTAGACTTGACTTGAAAAAATGTTCTAAGACTTGTGACTTGACTTGGACTTTTACACCAATGACCTGGGACTTGAATTGGACTTGAACCGGTTTACTTGAAAAGACTTGATATTTTACCCCAAATATAAAATTTAACATGCATATTATATAGAGATTGAAAATGTGACGTCATTCACGGGTAGAACCGCAAAGGATTCTGGGAACTCGTGGCAAGAGGTACTAGCACACGCAGGCTTTCAATTAAAATCAGTTATACAGCGATAAAAAGAAACACAAAAATGGCAAGAAGCTGTTGTATTATTAACTGCAATAGCCGGTCGCATGACAGCCACGGGAAGCCGACGGGTAAAGAGATCGGTTGTTATCGGATTACGTCGTTGAAGAGAAATTGTTCGAGCCATGTTTCCGAAGTAACAAAGAGGCGACTGGATTGCAGCCATTCAAAGATCAAAAATAACGTCCCAGAACCCTCCAGCTCACAGGTTAGTCTGCTCAAGCATTTACACGAAGGTCAGTCTGCTGTTGTAGTTAATGCGTCATTTTTCTTAACATAATTGGTGATATAGGTTACAAGCAAGTCTGGCGCTGAACAGAAATTGTCACGCTATGCTCCTTTGTTTATTGTGCATAAATAGTGAATTGTCCTGACATAATATTGCGTTTCGCTTCTGTTATTACCATGGTACATTGACAAAAACATACTTTTATTCACAGGGTAAAACAGTTGTTTTGTATCACTAATTGCCCAGTACGATTACAGCATACAATATTATTGTCACTGCTACATTTCTGTGATGCTACCAGAAATTATTTCCACTGCTAATTAATTACCATTGAGCTCAAAGGTCCTATTAATAAACGGTTAACGAATGTGTATTTATGAAGACGATTTGTGAGACTGGTAAACTTATGATATGTACGATGGTCTTTCGTTCTACACGGTGCATTTCAAGGTCCTGTACCCATCCGTCGGTAAACTGTACCTGGGCTTGTTGCAGTGACCGGAAGTTACTAAACTTCACGAGTGTATGCACTCACTCCAAGAACCGTATAATTATAAATATGCATATAAATATGCTAGGATGAGATAGCTGACTTCATCTAACTAGCAAATGTTTTCCAGGCTACGTTGGTGATGCAGTTTTTTTTTAATGTGTATGATATTTTTGTCATGCGATTTTAAAGCCGGTCCTACAAGCGCATCCAAGAATAACATGCAGCTTATCTCAGAACTGTCGGTGAAAATTATTCTTGGAGCTAGGTTTAATTGAGCTGCATTTTAAAGAGGTGCAATTTCACAATTTGTGTATATTTTCTACGTTCACTATTTTGTCATGTGTTGAGAAAAACACAGATTTAAAAATTACATGGTCTAATATTTACATTTAGCATATAACTGCAACCAGGCCCGGCCCTAACCAATCTGGCGCCCTAGGCAAGATTTTAGGTGGTGCCCCCCTACATCGGCAGTGTAGTGTATGTACTCACAAGAAACCGAATAGCTTTGTCTTTGACCTTTTTTTTTTTACTTAAAGAAAGCAAATTCACAATCAGAATAATTAACAAGATAAAAAAATATATATGAATAAATAAATGAATACAAAAAATAAAAAATGAATATATGAAATACAATAAATTTCATTTCATTTATTTATTTTTTTCACACTTGGTACAACAGATCATACAAACCAACCACACTTTCTATCAATAAAGCACTACAACCATGTGTGAAAAGGAGCAGGAAGAAGAAAATATTCTTATTAAACCCCGCCCCCTATCTACATTCCAACTTATATTACAAGTGGGCACCAAAAATCAGGGAACAAACTAATATTAACATTTCTCTCCGGTCCTAACCCAAACCAAACAACAAATATACCACTCCACATAGTAACAAGGAGAAAAATAAAATTAAATAAATAAAACAAAAAATTATAATGGATCCATTTTCAATGAACTCCAATTTCATTCGCATTCTTCATATTGAGTTATCGTTTTAAGCATGTAACACTTTTTAAAACAATGTAAACTTATACAATTCTTTAAATTATAATGAAGAGAGTTCCACAGTCGTATACCCCTAACCGTTGTACTCATTAATCTTTGTGTAGTCCTAGCTAACTGATGCTTAAAATAAAATTTCCTTCTGCTATCTTCTCCCCCTGAACACATTAAAAATACTCTTTGTAACTTAAAGGGCAAAATATTATTTTTAGCCTTAAACATAATTAATAGTGTCCGTAATTTCACTAAATCTCCTAATTTTAATCATTTTGATTTTATAAATAATTTATTTGTATGTTCTCTATATTTAATGTTATGAATCATTCGTATCACTTTCTTCTGTAATAAGTTTAGAGGTTTTATAGTATTCTCATATGTATTCCCCCAAACTTCAACACAGTAACTAAAATATGAGAAAAACAATGAAAAATATAAAATGCGCATTGTTTTATGATCTAATAAATCTCTTAAATTTCCCAAAATATAAATGCTTTTGACCATCTTCTTTCTAATATACTCAATATGAGATTTCCATGTCAAATTTTCATCTACTATTACACCCAAAAAACGAAATTTCTCCTCCTCTTCTTTTCTCTTTTTTCTTCCCTGGGCACCTGACAGTTTTGGCCGTTTTGACACCTTGTGTTGATTTTTTGATGTGGTGACGTCCAAAAGGAACCATGATACGGGAAGGGAGGGGGCGCACCGTGCGGGGAGGGGGGGGCGTAATGTTGTAACAAATAATATTTCTATTAAATAAGCTTTACTTTGCATTTTAATTAACGTGGGATTATTTTTTGTATTTAGAAATAATAGTACCAGCTTTTTTTTTTTTTTTCAATGATGGACGGCGCCCTTAGCATTTGCCTATACGGCCTATGCCACGGGCCGGCCCTGACTGCAACATTCTTTTTTTTCGTTTTTTTTTTTTTTTAAAGACTCGAAAGGACTTGAAATTCAAAATTTCAGACTTGTGACTTTACTCGGACTTTTACACCAGTGACTTGAGACTCGACTCTGACTTGCCTGACATTGCAGGTGAAGGGAGCATGCATGTGCATGTGACAAATAAAGAACCTTGAACCTTGAAGCCTTCATTCTGAAGAAGGAGTCCCTTGGAAGGTGGTCTCAAAATGTCAACGCTGCTCTTTAAAGATGATGAGGTTTGGTTGGCTTCATCAGGTGGTGGCCTCCAGCTCAGACTGGAGAATCTTGAATGTAAAGCGACAAGAATGAGAATTCTGAGGCCATGGCCATTAGCCGGAAAAGGGTGAGAGTCCACTCTGGGTCAGGTACGAGTTACTGTCCCAAGTGGATGAGTTTAAGTATCTTGTGCCGGTCCATTGTAATGAAGAGAGAGCAAGGATAAAAGTGAAGCTCTTGGTTTACTAGTCGATCTACGTCCTTACCCTCATCTATGGTCACAACATTTGGGTGGTGACCGAAAGAATGAGATCACGGATACAAGTGATGGAAATGCGCTTTCTCCGAAGGGTGGCTAGCCTCTCCCTTAGATATAGGGTGAGGGGTTTGGCCAACCAGTAGGGGCTCAGAGTAGAGCCGTTACTCCTCCTCATCAAAAGGAGCCAGTTGAGATGGTTCGGGGATCTTGGGTGGGTGCCTCTTGGGTGAGGTGTTCTGGGCATGTCCCACCAGGAGGAGGCCCCGGGGCAGACCCAGGACACACTGGAGAGATTATATCTCTCAGCTGGCCTGGGAACGCCTTGGTGTTCCCTCGGACAAGCTGAAGGAAGTGGCCAGGGAGAGGAAGGCCTGGTCTTCTCATCTTGGGCTCTTGCCCCTGTGACCCGGGTGGATAGATATTAGCAAAGATACAGCAACAGCTAACTAATCAGAAACAAATCTCACTCAGTGGTTTGAAAAGATAGAAGAAGTTAGCCTAAAATATCATCATTAACTTATATTATTGTGTACTGTAAATTTGATTGGTATTTTTATCATTAACAACTTATTATTCTCCAGGTTTACTGTTTGGTGGGGTCCTTACCTGAGGAACTTTTGCGCTGCTGTACAGAATAGAGACTCTATTAGGTGTTAAAGTGTATCATGTTGTAATCTGTTAGAGTCAGCACTCAGAAAAAAGCTTGTTGTCCTTTTAGATTCAGTTTTTGAATGAATAATTTTGTTTTTCTCCATTTTATTTAAAGGACCATGAACATGCCACATTTGATGACATTCTGGGTGAGTGCAATACTTGTTTTCTTTTTTAATTTTAGACCTCAAGTGAAAATTACTCTGCGTAAATGTGGACAGGATGAGGGTGGAATAAGTTTCATCTTGCTGGAGTGCACAGATGACTCATTGTTTTTCTACTCCCCTGTGTGTGTGTGTGTGTGTGTGTGTGTGTGTGTGTGTGTGTATGTGTGTGTGTGTGTGTGTGTGTGTGTGTGTGTGTGTGTGTGTGTGTGTGTGTGTGTGTGTGTCTCAAGGGACAGCCAATTTGCAATTTGTGTGTGTCACCATTATGGCTGAGTGGGAAAAGTGACACCTCTCTTTCTCTCTCACCCAGAGGAGATCGAGAAGAAGCTGACTGCCTACAGGAAAGGCTGTAAAATCTGGAACATGCTCATTTTCTGCCAGGTGAGTGAAAACGAAGACAGAGTATGAAAATATTTTGACATCATTGTGTCACATGTCCCTTTAAAATAGCATTCTATTAAGTCACAATAGTCCTCTAACCACTAATTACAAACTGACTGATAAGTGATATCCCTGAATGAAATTATTAGTGTGTGTATTCTCTTCATCACATCAATTAATAGTGGTTATATAGTACTGTCCAGACAGGATTTTAATGCACATAATTTAGCCTTTTCAGATTTTTTTTTTGGGATCAGAATTCCAACAAAATTTTCAAATACAGGTAATACTCGGAAGCTGAGGGATAGCACCACAGTCTGCCACTTGTCAATTTTTTTCTTTGTTTTTTTTAAGGACATTGAACACTATGGTGAGATATTCAATGTTTTTATGTCTTTGTATTGTTGTTGCAACAGTACTATTTTATGTCAGTTGACCTGTGGTATCTTTGACATTTTTCAAAGATTTATCTAAAAAAAAAAAAAAAAGATTTGTTTTTGCAAAAAGGCTGCTAACTTTGAATAATCTTCAGAAAACCTGGAGAGCCTGTCTTCTAGAACAATTTAAAAAGCCTGTTTGCTTTGAAGATAAGTATGAAGAAATGAGGAGCTGCTCAAGACATTTTCACAGTTTTGTGTATGCGATGGAATAACCCCATCAGTTTTCAAGTCTACAGCGTACGGTACAACGTTGTCTATCATAACACAGACACCTTTCTGCAGGGAGGTCCGGGACATTTATACCTGCTGAAGAATAAAGTGGCAACCTTTGCCAAGGTGGAGAAAGAAGAAGATATGATCCAGTAAGTCTCGCCTGAGGGAAGGATATATGTTTTTTTGTAAAGTACGGGTGAATAAACAAACAGTGAGTTTATGAAAAGAAATGGAAAAAAGAGACAGAATTCACTCCAGTGCATTAATATTAATTTTACATTCGTAGCAAAAGAGTAAAGTTATAGGTTATAACTTATAGGTCATAAGTCAAGCGTTTATTGTTCATCATAACATAACATAAAGAATTTTTTTTACATTTTGTACATGGTTTAATTTAAATGGGTTCTGCTCCTCTCATTGTGAATATAATTAATACAGCTGTGGAAATGTCCACAGCAAAACCAAGAGGAAAATTCTTCAAAGGATAATGTGGTTAAATTCGCAACTGCCAAATTCAAATGAACACAAAACAACAGAAGATCTGTGTCAGCTCAGATGAGTACAGTCTGATTCGCAAAGAGGGATGCTCATAGTCAAGACTGCGGTCCTTGCTGTGGTCTGAAAATATTCATTTCAAATGGCATTTGAAATTTGAACTTGAAAGAAAATACTCTGATTTGCATCTGCTGTTACAAACTTAATCATTACTTGGAGTATTGAACCATCAAGAGGCCTGGGACCAGAAAATATTGGAACAGACATCAATAAAAATAAAATATATAAAGTGCATTAGAGTTATTCCAGGCCACATGCAGTTTGCATTAATAGTGGTTTAATGAAACAAATTAACTTTTCATTCCCACTTTTCTTTTTAATTTGCTCACACACACACCAGTATATTTTCATGTGTGAGCTGAGATTCTGCTCCTGATCTCTATTGGACTTTGAAGGGTTTTTTTGTTTTGTTTTGTTTTTTTTGCAGTTACAAGATAACACGGCAGGCAAATACGACTGAAACAGGAACGTTTTGTCCTTAGATTGAGTATTTTAGCTATCTGTTATCTAACTTTTAAATATTTAAGACTGTTATTTAAATATATGATGACTGTTTTTCATGTAAACCCACTTTGAAAACCTTAACCATAGGCAGACACCTCAACTTCTTGCTTCTTCGTTTTAGCAGGGTCCTTCAGCTTTGCAGTAATCTGTTTTAGATAGTATTATGCAAAAGAAAGTTTAAGTAGTCTTAATGTGCACCACGGTTGACTACTGTGGAGGTGACTGTCTTTAAAGGTATGGGGTCTGATAGGGTGTAATACATGCATTCTTGAGTGCACTTGTAGTTTTAAGCTTTTAGCTTAACCTTAAAACCACCCAAGTGGGTGGAATCCCAATTTGGTGACATTGTCATTAACATTGTACTACCAAAATACGGTACCTAAAGCACCATAATATTTGGTCTTTATAAGGGAAGTCTAGTTTGAGTCTGTGTTATGCTGAGAGCTGGTCAGCTTACTGATTACAGGTTTTTATTTGTAACACAGGTCTAGTCAGTGTTGCTCACTATTGACAGACCATAAGCATCAAATCTGCATTATAATAGAAAAAAATCACACAGGCTATTGAAAGCAAAAAAAAGAGTTACTTCTTAATCTGCAAGCTAATCTGTTTAAACACTGGCAATAAATAGTATTTTATCGTAACCTTAACCCTTACCTATGCTGATTGTCCTCACCTCTCACCTCTCCTGTGTGACCAGGTTCTGGCGGCGACTCAGCAGGCTGATGAGCAAGCTGAACCCAGAGCCCAACCTCATCCACATTATGGGCTGCTATGTGCTGGGAAGTGCTAATGGAGAAAAGGTAGCTGTCTTTGCTTGTATCCTCGAGAACAAGTAAGAGCCCCATAGTCCGCTACTCAGTGCAAAAGTGGACCAAAACTGTCTGCATGCATATGCAGCATGCTTAGTTGATACCACAGATATGCACGCACACGCACTCCCAGCCAGATACTGTCTATAGGCACATGCAGAGAAATTATGTTTTTTGTTTTCTTACTTCTTGATTTCACAGCTTCTCACAATGTCTAATGAGGTCACTGCAGGAAAGTTTTTGCACATGAACAGCAAATAGGAATTTTAGATGCAAAGGAATAAATTCCAACTTTACCATCACCCCCCAGCTTGCTCATCCAGATCTCATTCTACTACACAGCATAAATGTGTGTGTGTGTGTGTGTGTGTGTGTGTGTGTGTGTGTGTGTGTGTGTGTGTGTGTGTGTGTGTGTGTGTGTGAGAGAGAGAGAGAGAGAGTGCGTGCTTGGTGGGGTAAAGAAAGCATACACAGCACTTTGGAATGACAGGAAAATAAAATCTTTTGACACCTACTTAATTACACTGCACGCACTACACTGATACACTTTTTTCACATCAGTACCTAAACATTGACCTGCCCCAACCCTCCTATCCCCCACAGAGACAGGCAGACACTTACCATATGCAGATACAATCGCATGGAGCATATGCACATGAAACGTGCTCACACACTAAAATATTCAGCAAACCCATCTCCACATGCCGATTACTATGGCATTTGCTTACTGCAGTATTCTTTTGCCCCATGGTAGTAAAAACTCATAAAGGCAATTGTTTCCTCACTGCACAAATATGAGCTGAAATGAACACTTACCTTAAATGATCTTAAATCTAGTGTTCAAAAACTGTGTGAAATTGTGATGGGAGTGGAACCAAGTAACTGCAGAAATTATAAAACTTATTATGGTGGCATATTATGGTGAAATTTATAAATAATTTCAAGTGCATTAAGACAATACACATATTGATGAATGATGATATTTTGTACATATTGCAAAAACAAAATGGACTTTTTACTTTTTACTTAAGCTTAATCATAACTTAATTAAAAACTAAATGGCAGCTTTATAGCAGTGACTCTGTGACACTGATGTTATTGCATATGACATTTGAAGGAGGTTACAGCTTCTCTATCTCTCCCCTGAGATATTTTGTATAGCATGCAGCTATTTTTCAACTCTTCAGTAAAATCATGAGTGACAAATGAGCCACTTGATTATGGTACTTCAACATTTCTTTTGTAAATCTGTTTCCATTTAACTGTGTCACACAGCCAAGAAGTTGAAAACCATACAGCTTTTTAAAATTTAAATTCCTACTTGTATTATTCTTGTATTATTCTCTAACAATGAGAAACAACACCGAGAAGTATCTTTGTGCAAGGTGGATAATGTTGAGCACTGCAAGAGCTACAAAGTGACCTCCAGCATGCCACTGGTGTGAATGCCTCTGACACTTCATGAGGGTGGTCTAAGGATCCAACATCCTTTAGTGAGTCCTGTGCTCACTGCCTGGCACCTTGGAGCCCGTGTGAAAGTGAGGAGGAGCCGGGAAAACGTTATGCCAGTAATGACATCATTCAGCATGACCAATATGGTAGTGGGTCAGTGACGGCCTGTAGAGGCATATCCACAGAGGGATGCACAGATCTCTGCAGGCAACAGCACCAACTGCTATTAGGTATCGGATCATACCTAATGGCAGGTAGGACCCATTGTCAGACCCTGCTGTAGTACAGTGGGTCCTGGGTTCCTCCTGGTACGTGACTGCCCAGCCTCATGTGGCAATAGTATGCAAGCAATTTCTGGAGGATGAAGGAATTAATTCCACTGACCCCCATGCTCACCTGATATAAATCCAACAGAACACCTATGGAACATTTTGTTTCTGTCCATCCGATGCTGCCAGGTTGCACTTTAGATTGTCCATGAGCTCAGTGATGCTCTTGTCCACATCTGGATGGAGATCCCTCAGGACACAAAATGCGGGTCCTACAAACTACCATTTTGAGTTGCTGCAGTGAAATGTAAGCAATTTCTCACTTTGATTTTTGGGGCGTCTTTGAGTTCAGCTCTCTGTAGGTTGACCATTTTATTTTCTATCGAGCGATGTGGCATCCTTTCAACCCATTTAACACATTTCCCAGTCCATATCGGTGTTTCTATCCAGCATGATGTTTTCCCCTTTGAGATCTGATGTGTTTTCTAAGTTTCAACAGTGTCGACATTTTGAGCCTCAGAGTCTTGAAGCATAAAGTGAAACCATCCTGAGTGGAGTTCTGTGAGCCTGCGAGCCATTAATCTCCATCCACTCTTGATTTATTTTATGGAAATCACAACAACATGTTAGCGCTAATTGGAAAGTAATGCATAATGCTTCAAAATGCAGCTTCTGACATATTTATTGGAATCATTGTTTAATTGTGTGTTGGATGTGTACCTTCTAGAACATCCAGCAGCGTACTATAACACTCCCTCTGACATTTGGCTTCTCATTCACGGTGATTCAGTTCAAAGACAAAGAGGGTGGGCTTGGCGTGCGGTGGCAAGGAAGGGCTTATTCGCTGCATTTAACAATTTTCCCCCTGCTGCTGCCTGTGTGTGCTCCTACAGGCTCAGCTGGAGAGCCACTATTAATAGACTGACTGACGGAGCTGAGCTGAGAAGATGCTCCACCCCACTCATCAGTCCTTATAGCTCTACTATTCTGTTATCAGCCATCTTATTTAAGGGTTTCCAAAGCCAATCCGTAGAGATCGTATTAATTCTCCTCCTTTAGGAAGATTTTAAAGAGTTAGATTTTACCTGAAATTCTGTTTTCATGTTACTTAACAGCTTACAAACCATACACAATGTCAGACAAATTATGTCATCACTTTACAACACCATACTTTAACTTAGAATTATAGAAAGAAAGCCAATCAGCTATGGCGAGTACATACATTGCAAGTGATAGGACAGCAAACAATAGTGTGCTAAAGAAGACATTATTTTTACTAATGGGCGATCACAGTATGGATCGATCTGCATGTTTGACAGAGTTTGGCCTCCATGACACAATTATCCCATTAATCCAGGCCTGGGAGTAGTACTAAGTATATAGGATAGGTTTGTGTCTCCTCCCAGTCTCACATTGGGGATTTGAGACTGGGAAATGAGTTAACCACTAAACCAGGGTGCCACTACATAAGCAATAGTACATGAAATTGCTTTTTTTTCACAACATAAGCCTGACCCACATAGTATTAAAGGGATTCTTTTTTTTTCAGTTCAAACTGACCTTACCAAGCATCAATATGAAATGGGTTTATGGTGATGACTGGTTGCCAAAACAAGCCTGACCCAGTGAGGTATAGACTCAACTGAAACACAACAAACATTAGCTACATTTAAAAAAAAATAAAAAAGAAGTCTGTTTTATATGTTTTCCAAAATAGGGTTAGAGTTAGGATTAATCCAACTCAATAAAAACAGGAGTTTTAGAACCATGAAATACTACGTAACTGCTGTTTTGTCACAAACCGTATGTTTTTAAAATTTTTAATTTGTTCAACTATGTTGGTCCGTGAGTCCTTTGGTACCGGACCGCGAAAGTTGAGGCTCAGGTGTGAAATGTATGGTTTTCAGGGTTTTTATCGGTTTTCAGCGTTATTTTGTCATCGTTTTTATCGTTAACTCAGTTTTCCTGGGTCTTTTCATGTGTGTTATGAATAAATCTTCTTTTTTCCGGTACCGGTACTAGTTTTATTTTGTTGTATTTATCCGCGACACCTTAAAGGCCGGTCCGTGAAAATATTGTCGGGCATAAACCGGTCTGTGGCGCAAAAAAGGTTGGAGTAAGGTATGGAAGAGAAGAGGGGGTCTGGCTGTGTTTTAATTGATCGATGGTGTAATTCTGGGTGCTTAACTGTAAAAGGGAAGCAGGTAGGAAGTAAGTCCTCTGAAGTAAGGACAATGAGCTTCTAGCTGTTAGCATGAGGGCATATTATCTACCGTGGGAGTTTACACATGTTACCGTTATAACGGTGTGTGTCCTCTCCTGTTATCCAGACTGTTACCAGCGGATTTCAAACACAGTATCTTCAGGCCCTTTTTCTGATCTCTGGGGATTTTAATCATCTCTCCCTGTCCTCCACTCTGCCCACCTTCACCCAATATGTAACCTGCCAAACCAGAGACAATAAAACACTAGACTTATTGTATGCCAACATCAGCTCTGGGGCAATCACAACCTGATTCATCTCCAGCCTGTGTATAAACGCCTTGTACACAGAGAATCAGCTGTGTTGCGCACAGTGAAGAGTCTGAGGAGACTGAAGCTCTGAGGTACTGCTTCAGTTCTACTGTGTGGGAAGAGCTCTGTGCTCATCACAGAGAGGATATTGACAGCATAACAGACTAAATCACACAGGGGCATAACACTGTGCCCCTCTTGAAGTTACAGTGTTTTTCCGATAACAAGCCCTGAATTAACCCTGAAATCAACGCTTTCCTTAAGCAGAAGAAGAGAGACTTTAGGTCAGGAAATAAGGAGGAGCTGGGACTTGTGCTGAAGGAGCTGAGAAGGTGGACAACCAACTGCAGTAGAGCAACATCAGTGTAGTTTGGAAGAGGCTGAAAACAATTTCAAATCACAAACCAAACTCCCAGGCTCTAGGAGATTTAGGGTGGGTGAATGATCTGAAGAACTGGTTCAGCTCATTCACCCACCCACAGACACTTACCCCTCAGACCCAATCATCTCTGCTGCAAACCTCCCATCTTCAACGAGTGCCTGCTTTTCTTCCCATGACTATACACCTCTTAGCCATCACCCAGCCCCTCTGCTTCAGAATACTCCATCCCATAGCCCACCTCCCCCACCACCATCCTATCCCTTTCAACACAGGTGGGGAACGAGCAGCAAAATATCAGGGTGCTGTGCAGACCAACTGTATGGTACATGTTCAACATGAGCCTGAATCTGGGTAAAGTACCACAGCTGTGGACAACCTTCTGTGTGGTACCAGTGATGAGGACCACACAGCCAAAGGACCTCAGCAGCTATAGGCCGGTAGCACTCAGCTCGCATCTGATGAAGACCCTCGAGAGGCTGGTCCTCAAACATCTTAGTCCCCTGGTGAGGTCCATTGTAGTTCGCCTACCAGCCTACCATTGGAGTGGATGATGCCATATCATCTACCTCCTGCACCAAGGTCTGACCCACCTGGAGACGCGTGGAAGCACTGTGAAGATAATGTTCTTTAATTTCTCCAGTGCTTTTAACATCATTCAGCCTGGACATCTGAGGGACAAGCTAGAGCTGTCAGGAGTGGACCTCCATCTGTCACAGTGGATGCTGGACTACCTCACTGGCTGACCACAGTATATGAGGTCAAAGGGCTGGCCCTGCAGGGAACTGTGCTGGCATTGTTACTGTTCACCCTCTACACTGCAGACTTCTCCATCAACTATCCAGGCTGCCATCTACACTACAAAAGTCCTCTGATAGTTCTGCCATAGTTGGCCTCATTACAGGTGAGGATGACTCAGAGTGCAGACAGTGGATTCAGGACTTTGTGGACTGGTGCCAGCGGAACCATTTCCTGATCAATGCAGGGAAAACCAAGGAGCTGGCAATGGATTTACGCAGGTGCAGAGCCACCACACCAACACCAGTGAACAGTGCCGTTTCGTACTGTACAGCCTCTTATTTCTTTTGTACGAATCTGTCACTTCGCTGCTGCAACATTTGAATTTACCAAAATGAGGGATGATAAAGGATATTTCTATTAAATTTTTTATTCTATTCTTTCTACTTGCACAAAGTATGTGATTCAACCAGTATGTGGGCTACTTGTGCTTGTGCTTGTGCTGTTGTTGGTTCTTCAGCCTTGCTGGGGAAAAGAGCAAAGGTTTTTGCTCCTGCTGGCTGATGGCTCCACCATCAGCCAGCAGGCCACAGCCAGGCTCCTCCATCAGCCAGCAGGCCACAGCCAGGCTCCACCATCAGCCAGCAGGCCACAGCCAGGATCCACCATCAGCCAGCAGGCCCAGCCAGGCTCCACTATCAGCCAGCAGGCCACAGCCAGGCTCCACCATCAGCCAGCAGGCCACAGCCAGGCTCCACCATCAGCCAGCAGGCCACAGCCAGGATCCACCATCAGCCAGCAGGCCACAGCCAGGCTCCACCATCAGCCAGCAGGCCACAGCCAGGCTCCACCATCAGCCAGCAGGCCACAGCCAGGCTCCACCATCAGCCAGCAGGCCTAGCCAGGCTCCACTATCAGCCAGCAGGCCACAGCCAGGATCCACCATCAGCCAGCAGGCCACAGCCAGGCTCCACCATCAGCCAGCAGGCCTAGCCAGGCGCCATCATCAGAAATTCCGCTTCCGGGTCCCTCGTGGTGGCCGCCTCGTGCTCTCGCTTCAGTATGCCACCCAAGAAAGGCCAACACCAGAGGAGGTTGAGGACATTAAAACCTCTCTCGGAGCGCTGTGCGGAGACGTGGCCGCAGTCAGGGCACAGCAGGAGCTGCTTCTGGGGCTTCTGGAGGAGGTAAAACAGCTACGCCTCCAAAATGCCGAGAAGGACAGACGGATCATGGATCTCGAGCGGCGGGTGGATGAGCTGGAGCAGTACACCCGTATGAACGACGTGGTCATCAGCGGTATTAAAATCAAGCCGCGCTCATACGCGCGCGCGGTGGCCGGGAACGTCGGGGAGCCCAGCGACGAGGAGACCCGCTCGGTGGAGCAACAGGTGGCGTCCTTCCTCCAAAGCAAGGGGATAGAGATGGACCTGGAGCACATAGAAGCATGTCACTCACTGCCCAGGAGGAGTGACAGACCGCCGGCCGTCATTATGAGATTTGTCAATCGGAAGAACAAGGTCGCACTGCTGAAACAAGGACGCAAACTGAAAGGCACGGACGTTTTCATTAATGAGCATCTGACACGAAAAAACGCAGATATCGCGAGGAAGGCAAGGCAACTGAAGAAGAACGGTAAAATACAACATACATGGGTAACAAACTGTAAGATTTTCATTAAGCTAAACGGGACACCAGAAGAGGCAAAAGTACTGATAGTGAGGAACATGGAGGATCTGGACAAGTATAACTGACACCAATGTATCAATTACACCAGGAAATGACATGGACACGTTGAAATCAATTCTTCAACAGAAAGTAATTGATCTAGATTGTGAATATAAGGAGCATAATATAATAGATCCAGAAATAGATTCTGAAAGTAACTTTCTCTCTACTTTTGTTAAAAATTGTAATTATTTCACTCAGGAACAATATGAAAAAGAAATTAACCTAGACGGGAAGCTCTCATTAATTCACTTTAACAGCAGAAGTATGTACTCTAATTTTGATTTCATTAAGGACTATTTACAACAATTTTCTCGCCCCTTTAGTGTTATAGCCATCACTGAAACTTGGTTCAATGTCGATAAAGGAATAGATTTTTGTTTGAATGGATATGATTTAAAATACATGAATAGATTAAATAAGGCGGGCGGCGGGGTTGCTATATATGTTCATAACTCTATAAACTATAATGTTGTAACAACTATGTCTATGGCTATTGATGGAATTTTGGAATGTTTGACTATTGAGATTATGAATGACAAAAAGAGAAATGTTATAATAAGTTGCATATATCGGACACCCAGTTCAAGTATTGACACTTTTAATGAATGGATAGAAAAAACGTTTGCTTCGGTGAACCAAAAATTACTATTTATCTGTGGTGATTTTAATATTGATTTGCTAAATCCAACAAGGTTAAAAGCCATTGATGACTTTACTGACACGATGTACAGCTTATCACTATATCCAACAATAACAAAGCCAAGCAGAATAACTTCACATAGCGCCACTATTATTGACAACATTTTTACTAATGTCATGGATTTCCAAATTAATAGTGGCCTGCTTGTCTGTGATATAACTGACCACTTACCAGTTTTTACTTTGTGTGACTGTGATTTAAAAAAAATAGATACCAAGATCATGATAGCAAAGCGAACAATAAATGAAGAAGCAATTCATGCCTTCAATTTCGATTTAGCACAACAAGATTGGAATTCGGTGTATGAAGAGTCAGATGTGGACAAGGCTTATGATAATTTCCTAGATATTTTTACTATGTGGTACAATAAACATTGTCCTGTAAACGAACACATGACAAAGAAAAAAAAGATAAAAAGTCCTTGGCTCACAAAAGGAATTATTAATGCTTGCAAAAAGAAAAAACAATCTGTATAAACAGTTCATCAAAGTAAAAACAAAAGAAGTGGAACAAAGATATAAAGCATATAGAAATAAATTGACTGATATTATAAGAACGAGCAAACAACTTTATTATAGAAGAAGATTATATGAAAATAAAAACAATATAAAAGGAACTTGGGATGTGTTAAACAACTTAATTAAACAAGGATCTTCTGGAACATCATATCCTGAATATTTTACTGATGCAAATGGTGAAAATCACAACATGAGTAATATTGTCGATGGGTTCAATAAATTCTTCATAAATGTTGGCCCTGAACTAGCAGCAGACATCCCGTGTCATAAAATGAAAATATCAGTAATATGAAATCAAATCCCTTTTCACTGTTCCTCTCAGCTACAAATGAGCAAGAAGTAATAAATATCACATTCAAATGTAAAAGTAAGTCTTCAATGGATTATCATGACATAAATATGTCTGTAGTTAAACAGGTTATTCTGAATATTGCTAGTCCCTTAACATATATCTGTAATTTATCATTTCAGTCTGGTTGTTTTCCAAAAAAAATGAAAATTGCGAAAGTAATACCACTATATAAAAGTAATGACAAACACAGTTTTACCAATTATAGGCCTATTTCTCTACTGCCTCAATTCTCAAAAATTCTAGAAAAACTTTTTAATTCAAGATTAGAAAAATTCCCTGAAAAACATCAAATAATAAATGTTGGTCAGTATGGTTTCAGAACGCAAAGAACCACTTCAATGGCGATAATTGAGGCAGTAGAAGAAATTACTGATACACTGGATAAAAATAAATATGCAGTTGGTATTTTTGTTGATCTCAAAAAGGCCTTCGACACAATCAATCACTCAATATTATTGGATAAATTGGAAAGATATGGTATTCGAGGGAAAG
>NC_140537.1:347273-379040 GCF_057382185.1 Mchenga conophoros
CTCAGTGTTCTGACTTGCCTCTCTAAATACCAAAACATGAATATGCCAGGGTGACATTGCTGCAGATCTGTATTGGAAAGAAAAACTTCAGTAAGGTTGACTTAGCACATGGTGCAAGCACAACAGGATCTGTTATGTGGTGTGAAGCAACTGTGGACTAAACCGTACAAATCACTCCACAGAGGTGTGGAACTGTGACCATCTGTGACCAGAGGTCTACTGGTGTGGTGTGTGCTGAAGGAAATTACACTGACATGGGTGACACGCATGAAATAAACTGCACAATCGTGATGCAGGGAGAAATTGGAAGTGGGGGTTTGTGTAAACAAAACTGGAGGTTGCGCTGTCAACTCAGTGCCGGCTGAGCAGCTGGTAGGCCATCAAGGTGAAGTGAACAAGGCAGGAGCAACAACATGCTGCCAACCCAGCTCCTGCCCCAGGAGAGGCAATTACCAACAGAGCAAGGTTAGACCAAAAGTTTGGAGAACAAATTTTAAACATTTACTGTTTTTAATAATATATTTATTAACAATAAATTATTGTCAATATGAGTCTTAAGAGTATGGTGAAACTCTAAAGAGTTAACTTGAGTTTCTGTTGTTGGTCCAAATTCTGTAGGAAGAGAGTACAAATAGGTTTTTCCTGCCCACTGTCACCAAAGCACTTAATCACAGGGGGTCAAATGATTGGTGGGGTTTTCTCTGTTTTCTCTGTATTATTGTAGGGCCCTTACCTTACAATATAAAGAGCCTTGAGGCAGCTGTTGCTGTGATTTGGTGCTATATAAATAAAAGTGATCTGGTGTCAAGATCCTGTGGCTGCAAAACAAGCCCAAATCAATCCCTCTCCACCACCATGCTTGACAGCGGGTTTGAGATGTTTGTGCTGATATGCCGTGTTTGATTTTCTCTAAACATCTCCACTTTGCTCTCATCTGTCCGAACACAGTTCCAGAAGTCTTGATGTTTGTTCAGATGCAATTTTTTAAATCTAAGCTGTGCTGCCATATTCCTTTCGGAGAGAAGAGACTTTCTCTGGGCAACGCTTCTGAACAAGCCACACTTGTTCAGTCTTTTTCTAGTTGTAATTGTCCTGAACGTTAACATGCTACCTGGGGCCTGTAGAGTCTGCTATGTGGCTGTTGGGTTCTTTGCTGTGTCTCTGAGCATAGCATGGTCTGACCTCAGGGTAAATTTGTTGTCTTTTTGTTTGTAGACTCTTCCAAGTTTATTCAAATTTGATTAATTTAAAATACTTTAAAGACTGAATAAAGAGAGTCGAGTGTGAGAGCGTTTTTCAGCTCAGAGATTAACTGACCGGCACAAAAGTATCATTTCACTTAAATTACTTTCTTTTTTGTTTCTGTGTCTATTAAAATTTGTGAACTTGAAAGGTGCTTCTGACTGATCCAGACTAAGCTATACTAGGACAAACTAAACAACAGCTGGTTACTTTAAGTCTTAAAAAGAAACCCGACGCATGTATTTCTCCAAATGCTGAACTTTTCATGCAAACATCTTAGCACTAAATATTTGCATGCAACATTTTTCAACTCAGAAATATTAGTTTCATCTGTCAAATGTCTGCAAGCTGCAGGTAAGACAAATGCATTGAGAAAACGGGAAGAATCGGATGATACTGAGAACCAAAGCGAGGCGGAGTGTTTGTGCACATTCCTGAAAGCCACAACTCCTGTTGGCAGGTTGTCCTCCTGTGCCGGTTAGCCCTCCCTGACCCACATGTTTATGTCTAGGGTTTCTCTCCTTCTCCCATAGTTTCCAAATATTTTCTGATGCCACTGAGGAATGCTCTGATGTTATTGAAGCTCAAACTCAATGAGCAGGATCCTTGTTTTTATTTCAGAGGACTCTTTATAAAGAGGCCGCACTTATCTTTTCTAAATCTAAGGACCAAAAGCTCGTGTGAAGAGGTTCTTTTTTTCTTTTAAACTGATGAAACACACACACCAGTGCAAGACTGTACAGTAGCACAGATGTCAATATGTGACATGGTTTATTTCTATAGCTCTCTGAGAAATATTTGCTTTTGGATTAACCTGAATGTCTTCTTTGTTGAGTTGAAGAATGCTTGCTAAAAATAAAACTGTGGTGTAATGGAGGTTTCTGAGGCCCAGTTGGTTCTCCAGCCAGTGGGCTCACAGTGGGTCTGCAAGACCTCTCTAATTCAGCCCACATATATTTCTGCATTTTTCATACATAAATAAACAGAAATCACGCAGTCTGGCAGCGGTGTGACAGGGGAGGTGTAAACTACACAACCACAATATAGGGGCTAGCCTCACAGAACTTTACCATGCCACTCAAGTTAGACTTGGTGGTAGCTGTATTTGCAGCCTGTAGAGGGTAATTACAGGTAAAGGAATATTTTCACATTGTGGAAAGAAAACACATACACTCTGCCACTGAAATTTAGCAGATCTATACCACTCTTTTATCTGTGCATTAAGCCATAAACTGAAGCCACAGATGCATTTAGCTTGGCATAAAGCAGAGGCTGGAGTCATTCACACATGTGCAACTCACAAGTCATAACCTGACAGTTAGAGAGTCTAGCTGAGCTGCTGGAGCGCTTTCTCCTCCAATTTCCATACAACACAACTGAAATCTCAGTTATCCTTCCAGGTGTATGTATTTGATCTCAGATGATTTGTTCTGATCAAAATATCTTATTTTCATGCATTTCTGCAGTCCCGCCTTTTCAGGCAAGTAGTCATGTATTTGATAGGGCACAATCCTAATAACTCAAGAAATGGAGGAAAAGCTTCAAACATAATGCAATGTGATGTTCCCGTGTCGAAAAGGTAATAAATCAGGGTGCACTTTATTGCATTAAATTTTGCTTTGATATGAGCATGTACTGTTTTTGGTTTCTCAGTCTCAGTTATATATAGCCAGTGATAATAAGCACATTTTTAATAAATCAGTTAAACTTCATTAAAAGCAAATGTTCTTCAAGATTATTTGAAAAGTTTTGGAGGCTGTTCACATCTTTTGATATATACATGAACGTGCACATTATTGTGGCATCTAATGACGTGAATGATAAGTGATGGCTTACAGGTGCAGTACATAAATAGCCACAGCTATGCTTGCAGCAGTGGGAACAAGTTTTAATATGCAAACAGGGCAAATCAGGTAATTCTGTTCATGGCAAGTTGCCTCTGCTTAAGTCTGTTTGCTGTGTTTTTAAACAGGACAACATGCTGGTGACATCTGCCCGCTACTCTATCACATTATGTGTGTGCACACAACATACATAGCCGTACCACCCAATCCACTTTCTTCCACTTTTCCTTTTCAGAGTCGCCAGAGACTTTCACAGCTTTCGCAGGTTACACCCTGGACAGATTGCCAGTCTACTGCAGGGCTAACACAGAGAGACAGACAATCATTCTCACTCATAGCCAACTTAGAATCACCAATAACCATAACCCCGGGATCACCTGAGAGATCCCACGCAAGCAAAAAACATGTGCGCTGTACATGGTTGGTGGATTCAAACCTTGGTACTTCTTAATGTGAGGCAACAGCGCTAACCACTGCACCACCGTGCAGCCCATGCTGCTCCATAATGGGAATGTTAAGTCTTTTAAAAAAGACTTCGTTGAATCCACAGATTTGGGAATGTTCCCATTCCCCATTCAGTGGAATAGGTACATTACAACATTTGATCACGTCTGACTCATCCATTTGATTGAAGTTTACAGTCACTGAAAGTCATGATTTAACTAAATAAAAAGAATTATGAGCTTTTCATTCCAGATGTTTTTCTTTATGAGTAACAGCTGTAATATCTGAAAAATTCAGATGATCTATTCTCCATAATACATTCAATAATCTACTTAAAGTTTCAGTTTTCTCTCTGGATGTGTTACTGGATGTTATTTAAAAGACCCAGCAGATTTGCCTGCTTCAAACAAGCTTCTCCCTTTCCCACAGTAACTCTGTCTCCCCTAAACCAGCAGAGACGGAGAGGACACATCTGCTGCAGCTGTGCAGATACAAAGCTGCCTATTACGGCAGGTAAACTCGCTCATTACAGCACCGAAATTGAAGGGCTGTGGCTGCCAACTACAATATTTCAACACTGCACAGTAGTTTCATCACTTGTGATAAACAACATAAAAATGTTCCAAAGGGATAATATATTGAGATATATAAACTGTGCATTTGAGGTTGATTGTATGATTTGTGTTCGCAGCTGGCAGAGTATATTTAGACCTATATGCTTGGCAAATTGTACCAAAGGGTGTCTGCTCTGGAGTGTTTCAGGTGCACTTGGATATTTACCTTTCACCCTTAAGTCGTGGAGGAGAAAGCTTCCACCCAGAACAAGCTTCTTTAATCAGGAGCTGTTTGGTCAGGTGAACTAGCCCCGACTGAGATGTTTTCTGTGTAATCAGTGAACTACTAATAAAGAGCTGTAAGCCTTTGAAGGCTAGTACAAAACAGACGGTGCAAAGAAAATCATACCTATAATGTTTTGTATGTGCAGGAAAATTTGATCTCTCCAGCATTAGCAAGAAATATAAGTTACATTTGATTTATTTACAGCATTTATAGTTGCATCTCATTTATCCTTTGTTGATGCAACATAATGACCTGTATTTTTAAATTAAAGCTCCCTAATTAACCAGCAGTTTTAAGACTTTTAATTAACCTCTTTACGGGAGCTTTTCTTTACGACTTTCTCTTAGTGAGAAGAGATGTTGAGACCGGCTCACAGGTCCAAGCACTTAAAAAAATCCCACAGAATTAAAGAAATGTTTTATGAGAACAAGCAGATTCATAACAGGCAAGCAGTCAGGGAGTTTTTCCACTCGGGGCATGAGCAACGCAGGAAACTGCAATGAGCAACAAAACAGCTGTTAAAGTTTATGGGCTTGGAGCAATTTATTCATACTGTGCATTAAAAGAGCAAAACTTTGAAGAGGGTGTTTACTTGCGGTCATAGAGGACAGCCCATGCGGTAAGAAAAAGACAGACATGGGGGAGAAATAGCGGGGAACCCACCTTTTCATTTTTGAGATCACAAAGATTCAGACAGTGTGAGTAAACATGTAAAATCATTTACTTTTACTAAGGTAAAGGTTTTAAAATCCTAACAAACTAGTGCCAGTCAAGATGCTGGCATACAATGCTACACTTACCAGTGAGTGACTTAGTTTCCTTCCACGTTTTAAATACAGGTAAAAAAAAGAAAGAAAGAAAAAAAAGCCATAATTCTTTTGCCAAAAGAAAAATGAGGCCCAAATTGAGATTTTCTGAACTTAAAATTTGTACATGCCACACATCGGCTATTTACATCCACTCTTGTAACACCAGGGTTTCTGCGGATTGACCCCAGGTATGAATATGACCATTCCCCTGGTATGATACTTTCCAGACCAGCAGACTTGTCTGTGACACCCACTGGTCTGAACCATTTGTTATAGTTCCCTCAGCGGTCTGGAATTCATCAGGCACTGTCCTGGAGTGTCTATCATCTATACTTACTTGTGACATTTAATAAACAAGCATTAGTCTTGCACCACAAGCAAGCCAAAATGTTTGATTTATCCAGTGGCACAACTTCACATCTACAAAACAGACTGGTACAAATTTTTTGGATGGACATTCACAGTTTCCAGAATATGACTCTATAACTGCCTCGAGTACAATCATTTGTTCAGGAATTTAATTTCCACAATTCTTTTTGTATTTCTTTTAAATAAAACACATGCTGAACTAATGACATTAATATCACAGACTGTATAAAAAAGATGGACATAGATTTCAAAACAAAAACGATGCATAGGGACACTCTCGTTTTGAAGCCTCAAGTGGAGTTCTTTTACATTCTCGGTGGTTTAAAGGTGAATCCATAGACCATAGACCAAGTGTGTCACGGTCCTGGGTCGGATTGACCCAGCATTTTGAATTCCTTATGTTTTGGTTTATTTTTGAATGATGGATTGTTCTTTATGTTTCTCTGGTGCTTTGTTGATTTTTATTATGAATCTGTGTTTCAGTTATTCTGGTATGCTTCTGCATTATGATTAAGGTTCGGGTTGTATTTGTTTATTTTTGCCGGTTTAGTTCAGCGTCTTGTCTGTCTCACTCTGTCGAGTCCGTGTCCTAGTTAAGTGTGTCTTGTTTCCTGTTTTACTCTGAAGGTTCATGTTCCTGTCATATGTCAGTGTTTCTAGCTTTGTTCCCCCCGTCTCATTAGGTCTTATTCCTCCCAGCTGTGTTCCCCTTCTGTCTCTAATTCCTTGATGACTTCCTCAGTGTATTTAAGCCCAGTGTTTCTTCGTGTCAGTGTTGCATTGTACCCTCACTTCCTCTGTGTTCTGGTTGCCAGCCTGCCAACCTGTCTAGTTATTCTGTACTCCCAGTTTAGTTAGTGTTTTTCCTGTTCTGCTTCATCCCAGCAATAAAGCTGTTTATTTTGAGTTTCTTCCGCCTCCGTGAGTCCTGCATTTTGGGTCCTCTCTTCCTGCCTGCCTACACAGAGACATGACAAAGTGCTGTTTTTTTTTTCAAATGAATCAAATCAAAAGAACCAAAAGTCAACAAAAGACAGGGACAGACTGCAACAGCTGTGTGAGCATTTACTTACCAGTAAAGCAGCTACACACTTAACTTAAGCGTATATAATATTTTAACAGGTAAATTATATTAAAAATATTAACCTTGGTATAGCTGTCATGAATGGGGGATTAGCTATGGAGAGAAAAACAGTTTTTATGTGCTCTAAACAGTTGTCTTCCATCGGGGCAAGCACAGCAAATACTGCTTGCCCAGTGAAATCTAAAAATAGAAATCTAAAAATCAATTAATCCCAGAGTGAAACCTCTCTTTCCATCTCAACAGTATTCTGTGCCATTAGCATCTTTCACTGCGTCCTTTTAATTGCTGCTATCATGTGGCCACAGTTGGATATTGTCTGAGAAAGCAGGGTTAATTCTGCTTGCCTCCAGTTCCACTGAAATCTGCAGTGAAGGTTGATTTCATGGGCGCATCCATTTCCTTTTAACAATGGCTTGAGGACTGAGCAAAGTATACAAGCTTGTTTACTAGCACAAGCAAGTAAACAAGAACATTGTGCTACAAATTATTACCTTTATTTTTTATCATTTATATACAATTTGCCAGTAATCCATATGTGTGCTGAGGCATTCCCATAGTGTTTTATGGTGCCTTTAAAATGAACAATTAAGTAAAATTCCTCTAGGATTCATCATTGTTAGCTAATAGCAAATATTATAAAAGTAAATTATAATTGTTCAGTCAGGAAGCATGTGGATGTTACTGTTTAGCTCGAGGCAACTGCTGTGCTTAAGCACAGTCTCACAAAGAAGCAACACAAATATTTTCTTCAAAGCAAGTTATATCTTGTTGCTCTTTAGAAAGACGTCTTTCATCGTCATAATTATCCTGTTTTTTCTTTGTGTTTTCTTTTGATAAAAGTGAAATGACTGCATGCTTTTCTTAACCAGTTGATGAAGACTCCTGCTTTGAGTCTTTTATCCTAACCAGACATTTGACATAAAATAGCATCCTGCTCCTTATCTATCTATCTATCTATCTATCTATCTATCTATCTATCTATCTATCTATCTATCTATCTATCTATCTATCTATCTATCTATCTATCTATCTATCTATCTTTTCTGCATTCATTAGTTGCAGATTGCTGAATCACATACAGCTATAGTCTCTGAACTATAAAGAGCTATAGCTGAGAACATAAATGCAAATAAGGCAATAAAATATACTACCACTGCGGTCTTGGCTTTGATGCAGGCAAGATCCTTCTTCTGTCTGACAAACAGGGCGGTTACTGCAGACTTTACCAAGTTCGCCAGTGCAAAATTACAAACATAGAGGCTTTACTCATACAGCTTTCATATTTGGTATACTATTTTATAAGTTCATCATTTTGTGTAGCTAAACGTGTAGCCTTGTGCTTAAAAATGTCCTTAAAATGTGTCTTGAATTGAATGTGGACTCTCCTCTGCTTTCCCTCTCTCTGTATGTTTGTACAGGTGCACGCGTGATGTATGCGTTGCAGCCACTGTGTGACTGTGCACTGACCCACTTCCAGCATTTGGCACACTGGCACTACTGCCTCTGTCCTGAGTGGAGAGACGTTGAGGCCCAGCAACAAACAGCCCTCTGTCACTGGGAAGAAGTCGTACTTAGTTTTAATGGCCCTAAATTCTGCTCCTAAATTTATAATTACTCCAAGATTTCTGAAGTTACTGTTCTGCTGGTGTGCACATGTATAAATTTGCACACATGCACAGAAGCTATAAATCTGCACTGTAAGTGTCCTACAGAACTACCGTTGTTATAATTAACACCTGCAGCTCTGCTGATGACCCACCATCACTTTTACAAACCCTTTTACAGATTAAAAAAACCCAGCTAGAGTAAGGTTTGACAAATATAATCAGCATGGCAGCCATCAGCATGATGGGATCTGCGAGGTGAGTGGGGTGCATAGTCTGGCAGTAATGTTATTATAAAACTTGAACTCTGGGGTTGGGTAACATTAACTCCTGAGCCAATTAAAGCACATTAAATGCTGGAGACTCATCGGGCAAATGTACCCCTGTGTGTCCCATACTCTGGCTGTTATTCTTCAATGCTCCCCTGCAAAGTCTCTTTGCTGTTGGGGTTAACGGATATTAAGACATCTAAAAACGTTGAAGAGAAGAGAAGAGAAGAGAAGAGAAGAGAAGAGAAGAGAAGAGAAGATGACGAAGATGTGTTTTCAGCTGTGATGTTAATATGGGCTATGGTTAATATGGGTTTTGTATTAAATCCAAACAGGCCACTAGGTGTCTCCTGTCACTGCTGGCAAACACACTCAACCTCTGGCGCTACATAAATACATGGTGAGTTTCTAACAAAGGTACGCCCAGGGCTAGTTTTACATTTCCCTCAATTCACAGACCTTGAAAGTATTGTTTGCTTTTGTTAAAATATATTTGCCAACCTTTTTTCCATTTTCTGGAACTTTATCCATGTCTCGCTGTGCCTCAGTGAGACAATTTTAGGGTTCATGGGTAGGCTTTATGAGACTTACACCACAAATCCAGTCACACAGTGTCATTTCTGGAAGAACCAACAAGTCTGACATGGGTGATACTGGCAGACATGGCAAAGTGACAAGTAAAAACGCAATAAAATATACGTATGCAAATAGATCATCTAATTAGTTGGCCCACTGTATTGCTGTCTGAGTGAAGTGGAATCTGTTAGGAAGTCCAGCCCATCAGGCTGTCTTCACTGAAGCATCAGCCCACCTCAAAGCCTTGACTCTTTCATGCTGGGAGCAGTGTGTGAATCTGTCCCCCTGCCAGTTCCCTCTACAAGAACTCTACTGCATCTTAATGCTCTGAATTACAGTCATGCATTCGATGGCTGTCTGGCAGAGAGGGGGTTCCCACACCTGGAAGCTGACAGGGCAGTAAAGCCGATTGCTCCTGGCAGAGGTTAGGCTGCCACTACAAGGAACAGTCAGTTCTGTCATAGCTCGGGAGCTTTTTATTCAAGGTCATCTCTTCTCTTTTCTGGAATTAGACCAAGGATTTTGGGTGTGTGCCTGTTTTCATTACTTGAAAAAGCAATATTCTCTCAAGCTGGCATGCCTGTCCGAAACACAAATGACAGCTGGGCTCACACAAAGTTTGGTGGGGCTGCAGGTCTTTTGGTTCACTCCCTTTGACCTTAAACTGCAGGCATGTAGTAAAGCAGGTAAAGTTTCCCATCAGTTCTGGGTGTTCGCAGAATGTGAGGGTGCATGATATGATTTTATTAGCAAAATTCAAATACGTTTGCATTTTAAAAATAGTCCCCTTAAACTAAAACTTCAGCTCGAAACAACAGCAGATGTTGCATTTCATGAGGCAATCACAAGTTCTGAGAACGTGTCCAGTGGCTGAGATAGAGCGCTGCCACTGGACATTAGCACATTTTGATGTGCACGGACTCTTGATCCCAGCTTCACAGATCCTGACTGCGCATTTGTATGAGCTAAAGAAAACTCTGCACTGGCACCCAAATTCTTGATCTGCATGCGGCTCGTCAGTGCAGCTACCAAAACCACCACCACCAGCTCTCCAGCAGATGGAGGTTCTGGATTGTCTTCGCTGAAGCACGGGTGAGCCTATCCAAAAGAAGCTCAGGGAAATTAGTAACAGCTGTTGAGATCCTTGCAGATTTGAGATGCATCTTTGAGGACTGATTTTAATTTGTTTAATCTACATTTCTGTGTATTTGCTTTAGTCTGACAAGAACAGTGTGAGAAGTAACACAGTAGCAAAGGTTTTTCTGAAGGTTTCTGGAGCACAGATTTTGTGTCTGGGGCTGCAGTATGAGCAGAGCTCCTTCCTGTCTCTCACAGGATGTGGGGTGTCCTGTCTGGCAGCAGCAGAGAAGGCCGCCCGGCTTCAAAGCCATGAGGAAGTGGTCAGGAGATGAGAAGAGGTAGGGAGGACGGGGGAGGAGGCGCCAGAGAGCCCTAGCACTGCTCCGATGAATACCTCCAAAGCCCTCTGATTTGAATTCAGTATATTTCCACATGAACTCAATAAAGACACAGTATAAACTTCATGGAGAGGCTGATATATATGGACGTATAATTTATTTTGCACACAGATGTTTAGCTTTTGCGATACTACTTGTAATGAAGACACACGTCCAACCTGCAGTCTAACAGTTCAGATATTCATGCGGCGGATACACACTGTATTCTACTGAATGCTGTTAATAGCTCTAAGTGGAGTTCAGTTTCCTTCCTACAGACCCTAGTTCTGTTTACAAGTGAGGGGGCTGTCTGAAAGACTCTTGCAAATCTTGACTTCAGAAGTATGTGCAGTTGGCTCTGGGAGACGCACCCTGTTCCACTGGCATCTCAGTCAGGCCATAGTCAGCAGCAAATGTGTCGAGAGGCATGCGTGCTGCACACACAAACACAAAGCAAGCAAGTAGGAGATAAACCCGGAGTGTCAAGATTTTTCTTGACACTCCGGGTTCATCAAAGAAGAGAGGAGAGGAGATTGAGAGTGAGATTTAAAAAATAGCAGCAAGAAGGGAAGGAGAGAGATGTCCTAATTAGACACATAACAGTAGGGTTTTTAACATCATTACACTCTCTTGTAATTTTATGCTTGTCTTGCAAGCTGACTTGCGTGAGATCAAAGGCTAATGCCAAGAAAAGCAGAATAGGAATCAAGTAATTATCACTTAAAAGATGAAGCATTTTTTCCCTCTCTCTGTAAAGCCTTTCCCTCTCCACACGTGTTTGACATTAGCCGTTCTGTGCCCCATATTGGTAAAGACATTCTGACACGACCATCGGGACCTGACTAAAAGGAGGCCCGAGGCACAGGAAAGACTATTTATAGACCTTGGTCGAAACATGCTGCCACTAATTAGTCAGGTCCATCGTGGGACGGGAATATAGTGAAACACAGTGGGGGGATACGCGCTGTAAGGAAGTTTGTTTACAATGTTGGACTGAATTTCAATACACAAAAGATAAATATCATGGCAGAGACTCTTAAATTGAAAATTTACCATTTATTTATTCATTCATATTGTCAGTAATCAAGAAAGTGGTAAAAAACAATATTCAGAGTATACTGTAGGTATAAGTATGTTTTGAGCAACCCTTCATTTCTTTGTATTTTGTTAAGAAAATGGGAAATTGATTTACGGGTGACCGTGCTTCAGGGGGTTGGGAAAGCTCATCTTGTAACCGAAGGTTGCCGGTTCGATCCCCAGCTCTGTCTGTTTTGGTCGTTGTGTCCTTGGGCAAGACACTTCACCTACTGCCTACTGGTGATGTGAATGAATAGTGGAATTGTAAAGCGCTTTGGGGGTCTCGAAAAGTGCCATATAAATGCAATCCATTATTATTATTTATGGAAACAAGCAAACGTATAAAATACAGTGTATAAAGCGAAAAGAGGTTAATATTTGCTATGAACACCTTTATTCTTCAACACAGCCTGAAATTTACGAGCTACGTAGTCTTTAGGGATACTTCTCCAGGATTCTTTAAGGACTTTCAAGGCTCATCTTTGGATATTTTCTTTTGATTTTTTCCCTGTCAAGATGATCCCACACTGCTTCAGTGATGTTGAGGCCCATCCATGAATGACTGTGTTCCATTGTGGGATTTTCTATCCAGGTATTCTTTACTGCATTGAGATCATTGTCATGTTGAAAAATGAAACTTTCCAGACGGTTTCTGTGAGAGCCTTCACCACGTTCTAAAGAAGGCTGTAGACACTCAATTTTGCACCCCTCTCTTGACTTCCTCTGCACATTTTGACAGTCTGAACAAAAAAATGTCCAATTTGGGTTCATCGCTGCATTGTTGGCACTGACTTTCAGTACAGTTCTTGTGCAATTTGGCGTACCTCAGCGTTTTCTTCCTGTTTTCCTTCATTAAGAACAGCTTCTTGACAGATAACCTTCCACTGAGACCATTTCTGATGAGGCCCCAGTGAACAGTAGACAGATTAGCTGAAGGTCTGGGTGCATCTCTCAGGTCCTATGTCATGTCAAGTTTTCAACTAATAGCTAATCACTTTCTTGGTGCAACAATATTATTAAAATGGAAAAATATTTATGTGTTTTGATTTTTGGTTTTTCAACAAGCTTCCAGTAGCCTGGATGCTAACATTCAGATGCTAACATTCAGATGTTAACATCTGAGTGAAAACATCTGTATATTATCATATTTTGGCACATGTATGAGCAGATAAATGTCCAAGGTTGCTTATCTGCTATATTCTGCATACCTGTCAAAAGAATAATGCTTGCTGTCCACGCTATCTTGGCTACATGAGCTATAAGTTGATACTCGATTACCTTTAACTGCATTTAGCATGTGTGAATGCACTGTGAGAGTGAATTTGCTTGTCTTTGTGACTTACAGGGTATTTCAGTCAGTCCTCGCTGGAAATTTGCCATACACAGTCTGCACTGCAGAGATCTGTACCACAGCGAGGCTTTAGGCATAAATATAAAGAATACATTGGGTAATAAACTTGACTGAGCCGGAAAAGTAATAATATACGTCCTTTCACTAGCAGTTCCAAAATCCACTAATGTCATGTGGTGCGACTGAAATACTTGGCTGATTTCTTATTTGGTCTGTGGCTCTGAGATGGAGAAGTTAGTATTCACAAGAGCAAAAACGTTGGAATAACAAAATTGCCGCTGATGCCAGAACCTCCTCATAGATCCTGCCAGGGTGTCAACATGCCCCGCAAAAATGTGCTGAGCTCTACTTTCACCAGGGGTAAGTAGAGTCTGTGTGTGTGTGTGTGTGGTGTGTGTGTGTGTGTGTGTGTGTGTGTGTAGCACTTGTATGTGGATATATTTCTATCTGTGGGATTCACTATCTGTGTGAGAGGGGTTTAGGATGAGTCAGCTGGACCGCTATTTGAAGAGAGGCTGCAGACGGGAGACGAGCAGCTCAAGTTTAAGAGGGTGTTGGAGGACAACCGCTGACCAACAGTAACCAATACAGTCAGTTGCACTTTAATGCAACATTGTAGCAGCTGTCACTACATTACAGGGTGAGTTTTGTGTCAGTAGGCACCCGTGCCGCTGAAGTGTCCTCGAGAAAGCAATAAATCTCTCTCAGCTCCAAATCTGAGCTTTGACCTTCCTGTGGATGGGGAACATTTTCCAATTATTGTCAATAAAACTTGCGGTTGAATGCTGAAGAATATAATCATCTCTAATGTGGGCATTTCAAGCTCCCAGATGCACCCTTTGTGGGTTCTTTAGTCATGCTAATTGTAGTTAAGTATTGTGCAAGCATGCACACATGTATCTGAAACACACTTGCCCTTCAGTAAGGTGTATAATTTCTTCTTGTCTCACAATATGTAAATCACATCTTAGTCCTGTTTATGGGAATGGGGAGGTGGAATTTTTCATCTCCATTTTGTTCGGCATCTGTTGCCCAAAGCAGCAGTCGCGTCTGCCTGCCTGGCAGTGTCTCCGCAGGCCAACCTGGCCCACACACTGTGTGGATAAGAAATGGCATAGTGAACTCGCTGGACTATCCCATAATCCCCCTTGGTAACAAAGATCAGTCACAGTAGAGGCAGGAAAGGTAGAGGGATAACCTCTATTCTTTGTGTTTTAATGTCTTAATGCCTGTGTCCGAAGTTTTCATTGCTGGGGAAATTCTCCCACAGAGTGAATTTTAGGTTCCCACTGGAGTATTTGCACCCATTTTGCACCAATGCGGGGAGGGGAGGGGGTTGTTAAGGTGCTTTCAGTCAGATGGAGAGGTGGACAAGGTCAGTGTTTGTCACAAAGGGGGAAATACAGTTAACTGCTGTCAAGGATGCTGCTCAGAGACACAAAGACTGCTTTACAGGCCTAATGGGAACATGTGTGCAACACATGGTGAAGTTTGAACAGAGCGAGAGCCACGGGCTTGAGAGGCCCACAGAGACCTGGCTACAAACAACCACCGCACACGCACACACAAACGCGTGCACAAATAACCATGTTCTTGTACATTCTCTACTTTTACAGCGGGTCGAAGGTTCATCTTATTACTTTAGCTTCTAGGTAGGACTCGGTGTGAGTGCGTGTGTGGGATGTGGTGATGAGAGATATCCGGTGCCAGCGTGTGAAAGTATTGTAGAACACCCAGGGAGCTCAGAGGGGCTGATTACAGCTAATTGCCTAGGAAAAAGCACAACAGCAGGATGTACGCTGTCATTCAAAGACAATCACGCACAGACCTTACCTCTCCCTGCACATCAGTGATCTCCCATGGTTTTATATTTGGTCAGAAAAGAGCTCCCTCTTTGCACCTCACTCCACATTCACCTGGCTTTCTGACTCTTGGCAAAGATCTGCAGCTCACAGAGAGCTCTGCGAGATGACTGAAAGGTTGTTGGAGTCGATTTGAGCTGGCCACGATTCAGACTGCTGAGCCTGCTTTTTTCAGCTGTGGGGTTTTCCCCCTTGCTGTGGTATTGATGGAATCCTAAAGATGCTTGCAGCCAGATGTCTCAAAGACACAGAGAAAATGGAGAGAACCAATCAGCATGCACCTCACAAGGAGCCTGCAACATGCTTGAGCGCGCTCTTTGGACTTGCACAGCCAGAAAAACAAAAAAAAAGGATCTTCTAGAAAATTAGAATATACACAGTTTTCTAAATGTTATATCATTCTTTCCTTTGACAGACACAAATGCAGCAACAGCCAAAGTCTGCTGCCATTGTTTGAATTATAATAATAAATGCTGGAATCGACCTGCATTCTGTTTCTGACAAAGTGTTATTGTTTCAGGAAGATTAGTGGTTCCAAAAAAGATGAAAAGAACAATTTGTTTATCGTAGCTTCAAGCAGATTTGGTTAATGTGTGTAATCACATTACATTTAAGAAAGTGATCACTAGCAAAGTCATACATCACATTCTTCTACACTGCTACGCTATAAACCAACTTTTTTGTTTTCTCTCACATGAACACAATCTCGCTCCACATTTTCATGCCTCATCTACCTCCTCTTTCTGTCTCCCTGACCCCTTCCTGTCAGTCCTCTGGTCTTTCTCCTGTAGAGTAGCCCTGGGCAGACAGGAAGTGTGGCCTCTTCTGGGCTGGGTCCCATCACTGCAGTGTTTATTGTTCTAAGCTCAGAGAATTAGCATTGTAGACACCGAGTACAAAGTCAAGGGCATTGGTGCATTGGCTGGTGGACATTGCAGGGGAGGTAGAGGAAACAAAACAGGGCCTGACTGAGTTGTATATTTGTTTAGTGTGGGGTGCAGGGCTGCTAACAGGCTGTGAGATGTTTAGGTGGTTGAGGAGGAGGTGGAATCGTGCAGGAGGGATTGCTCTAATTTAAAAATATCTTAATGAGCTGGGAATTTGTTGCATGCATTTTTCCGATTGCTGCACTCCTGATTTAAAAAAAATGAATTTCCAGGTTCTTAATGACTTTTAAAACAGGACTTTGCATCACTTTACATTATGTGCAAAATAGTCAGTGGACGATAAGAATGAAAAAGCACTTCCTTTGCTACTTTAGTGGAAAGCTAACAAATGAAAGTGCCTGTTCCTCCTTTGTAAAGTGCCAAGTTAAGCCGTTAAAGTTCTTCGCCTCCTTATCAGCAGAGAGTAAAAGGCAACAGGAATGTGCTCTGTTCACACAAAGGGAAGAAAGAAATACGCAATACAGTGAAGGAGAAACCTGTAAGGAGATACCAGCTTCCACCTACACAAAGAGTGTAGTAGAATTCCTTCAATTCTCTTTTCTAAAGTCAAACATATGTTTAATATAGCTGAACTGATTCATATGCAATTAAAAAAAAACTACCCAATATATATAATTAACTCATTTAATTACCCTTAAAATTTTACAGTTAATCAAATAAAATTTCGTTGGTACACTACATTCAGTTTATACCAATTACATTTTTCTTAATGACTGATTATTTGAATAAATAAACATTTGATTATACATATTTCAGTTGTATTGTACTCTGAATTTTGTTTCTTCTTTTTTTGGGGGGTACACAGCTAGTCATAAGGCAAGACTGTTGTTTCACAGGCTGACAGTGTTGGTGTAAGACATTTCAAAGCAAAGCATTACTGTAATCACATGACATTTTTCAATTACAGAGTAATATAATGGTTTATTGTACTAAATTCAGTAATTACATTACATTTACAATTATGTCACAAGCTATCTGTAACATGAGTGGTAACATGCCTTTCCTCTGATGCACTTGTTCTGCAACCAGCTGATTTCAATTTGTGTGCAGGGAGGAGGAAAATAGTGGAGTGGTGTACAACCTTTGAGAAGTGGAGATTTGGACACGACTTTTATTTTTATTACACAAAAGAAAAAGATGGTCAAGTGCAAACTGTGTCCAGGACAGAAACATCTGCATTATGCTGCTAAAATAACATCAACTTTTTGCAGCCATCCACACAGACAGCATGCTAACACAGAGTTAGCCAAGAACCCAGATTAAGTGTATGCAGACCCCAGCACAGCAGCCAGAGCCTGAACTTTAACAGGTAACAAAGACAGTTAGGCTTGTTGCCTTTCTACTTATTCATGTTACTAAAGTAGAATCTCCATTGCAATAGTGCATTACAGGTCATGTTACAAAGTAATGCAAAAGTAATGAGTAGTGTAACAAAATATCTTCTGTAAAGAGTAATTATGTGAGGCAATGCATTTCATTTAAGAAAAGTAACAAGTATTGTGTAATGCATTAATTTTTTGAGTAACAAATCCAACACTGCAGGTTGAATATCTACAATTTCTGACTTACACAATTTTAGCCCAATAGCTAACAATATTTGGCTAAAATAATATAAAAAATATATTTCAACATAAAGCAGTCTCTGAATAACTAGCAGTTGCACATGCATTCTGATTCACTGATACAATGTGTACGCACTGTATATGTTTTATGTTGTCTCCTATCTTATTATTATAATCTTATTATTTGACATGTATTTTAATAAATGCACTATGTGGGTATTTGCATGTCCAGATGCAGACACAGACACATAAACAAACAAACAAAAGAAAATGGTCAGCCACAAGGGCTGGACTGAAAGAGAGTGAAGAGCTGCTAATCTAAACAAAGCCCTTCAGAAAGCCTCAAGAACTATTGCCCAAGACCTCTTTTCACCAAAGTCTGGCTCACTGAAAGCAAAATTTAAAGAAAAACTTTCGGACAGTATTGTTTACAGTTATATTGTTTGTTTTGTACATACATATTATTAATACTAATAGTTAATAGCTAAGCCATAATAATAAAGCGCGAATTATTAACTAGAAAAAATTAGAAATCAGAGTAAATATTTTTATCAGAAAAACATTTGTCTATTCGGGTTCTTTCGGGTTCTGTTTAGCCTTCACAGTTTCCACCATGCATTACATTTACTTTCATCATATCATACAGAGATTATTTTGGTTTTACCTGCTGGGGACATGTAAGAAGCTAGCAAAAAGCACTGTCATATGGTTTGTGTTGGCATATAGTATGTATTTTGTTACTTTCAGCAGACCTGGAACAAGATTTGCATACAGTGACACTCATATTTCTGGCCACCTGATCAACTTTCACTCTGCTTTTACAATAAAAACCTTCATTTTGTTCAACAGCTATTTATTAACTCTGCGCAGCTCGTGGTTTTTTATTTTTTGTTTTCTGCTGGGCATGATGTGTGCGTCACTTTATCACAATCCAGCTATTGACAATGGTTAAAAAATGAAATGCAAAATAAAAAAGAACTGTGAAAGGGTGCAGTAAAATAAACGGAGCTGAAAAATGCAGTGCTGGGTCACAAAGTCCCTGTGGGCTTATTAGTATGAACAGAACTAATGAAGATAATAATATAAAAAACTGGTTAGTGCATCCTTAAATTTTCGGTTTGCTTTAAAAAATTGATTTCGTGCTTTAAATGTCACATTCATTAATATATAACAGGATTGGCTTAAATATACACTTTTTTGTTTATTTACCTCGATGAGAAGCATGTGGAGGATCTTTTTGTTGAGATACTGCCGATTCACGCCGAACAGAGAAGCAAAGGAACTTCTGTGGCATTTTATAAACCAAGTCAAATGTCAATGGCTTATGCAGTTAAAGCTAATACCCATAGTTTGTGGTACTGAAAAAACGCCAAACATATGAAGCCAAAGTGGCCAATAAGACAGAGTTATCCACATTTCAGTGTGATCCAAGAAATTATCTGTCTCATTAGATGAAGAAAACTTGTAATGACTTGCAGAGGAAAAACTCAGTCGACCAAGCTCCTCTCTGGTGAAATAGAAAGACATTTTTCTCCCTGCAAAAATCCAAATGGAGAGTAAGCGACAGTGTAAAGAAGCAAAACACCGGCTATTAGTTACGCTGTGAGCAGCCAAAGGGAAAGAAAGTTGGACGTACCATAAGAAATTAAGTGAGTTACAAATAAAAACCAGTGGGGTAATATAGAGGTAATGGGATAATAGATTTGTCACCTGTTTCCAAAGTAAGGTGGTTAATGAGGTGAGTTCAAAACACACAGCAGTAGTTTGGAGGCTCACTTGCGCCTGCTTCCATTCAGCCAGCTATGAAGGGAATGTGTAAGTAGATGAATTCTTTAGAGGTGATTGGGAAGTTGTCCTAATCAGATGTCACACAGAGTTTATGCGTGTGCCTTTGTCAGGAAGGGAAAAAAATCACAGGGTGCGCCACATCACTCCAGTGTAATCAGACTCTAAGGAAATGAACGGACACACAGTGTGACTTTGGGAGAGACTTGTTTTGGCAGGATTAAAGCTGCAGTTGTTTTGCTTCAGGTTAGGACCACAGCTCAGTCAGCCATGCATGACAAATCCTATAGATGTAGCTGATAGAAAGGATTTAGCCGCATGGGGACCGAAGGTCTGGTAGTTGGTTAAAGCAGGAAAGCCTTGGCGATTTCAGTCACTGTGCTCTGTGATGCTAATCAGGAAAATTTTGATTTATTTACACAGCACCACATCACAACAACAGTAGCCTCAAGGTGCTTTATTTTAGGGAAAGACCCTACAGTTTTCTGGAGGTAACCCCACCAATCAAGCAACACTCTGTGAGCAAGCAGTTTGAAGCCATGTTTGTGCCATGACTGGTTGAGTGTGAGGAGTAAGAGAAAAAAGAGTGCACACAGGGAGACTGGATAAAACCCACACTAATGGAGAGAGAAGACAAAAATGTAATGGCATGCTGCAGTGGTATATAAACACATGTGGAGTGAAAAGAGGTGAGTGGAGAGCTCTCAGTGCATCACAAGTCCCGGAGCAGTCGGAGCCTATTGCAGCGCAACTGAGAGATAGTTCAGGGTCACCTGCTACAGCCACAGGATGGAAAGTTTAATTTCTCCCCAAAGTAGAGAAATTAAGAAAAGAAAACACAAAATGTTTGAATGACTTGACTCCACAGTGAGAGCTGCTGTAAGGTAAGATATGGCAAACTGCCCCGAGCTTAATCTTGAAAGCAGAAACGGTTATGAGGGAGTGCCTGAGATAAAGGCGCTGATTATTGTAAATATAGGCTCCGGTGTCTGATGAATCAGCCCGTCTGGCTTTCAAAACACATTTCTACGCCTGGGAAAAAGAAAAATCTGGTGGTGGAGAACAATAACTCAGGACCTTTAAGCATGTGTGGTTCTGTAACTTTTCCCTCAGCTCTCCTACCATTTTCAAATCCCTTTGGGTTGAACTGGCGAGAGCATGCTTTAAAACTGCAGCTTGGGAGCTTGAGTCGAGGCATTAAAACAATTCAAGGCATGATTCTAATTTATTTAAACTCATCTGTTTCCCATAAGGGAAAGCTAATTAATGAGCACGGCTGGTGGAAATGCTAGGTTGCACAAATGAGAGGCAGAGAGAGAAAGAGGGGAAAAGAAATGATTGTGTGGCTTGGGGAATTAGAGGACACGGAGATGCTATACATTACTCACTGTCCCATGTGTCAAATAGGATTACTTCTTAAGTTAGACAAAACGGCTGCATTCAAAAACCATTTGCACTTTCACAATGTTTTGATTTAGACCAATTTGGCGCCTTTGTTTGGCGACTGGGAAAGCAAGGTAAACAAAAAGAGGCCGAGCTTCACTTGTGTTTACTTTAACTTTGCGGTGAACAGCGTGTGTCTGCGTACCACTCATGACAGCAATTTTCTCAATCCCTGCAAGACGCATGGAAATGATTAAAGGAGAAATTTGCACTGTGGTGGCCACAGTTATTCTGGCAACAAGCACTTGGCAAAAGCCTCAGCTGGTTGTTCTTGACTTTTTTCTTGCACCTGCACGGATCCTGTTTAATAAAGAGACGCTGAAGATTTTCCCTTTCTTCGTTCTTATTTCAATAATCACATCCAAGTGGAAAGAAATGCAAAATCCATCAGCTTCACATGAAAGCATAGAGTACCTGGAGATTTCCCATTCAGACAACCATCAGCCTGTTCTCATATCATGACAGGAGGAAGTCTTCTTGATCCCATGTAAGATTAAATCTGCAGCTAAAGTCTGCAGAAGGACAGAGTCAGCAGTGCAAAGAAATTCAGGTAGTGAAAAAGACTCACACCCCACCTGCTGCAGGCTGCTCGAATTCTTGTTTGCACAGCTGCAGCTTTTAGACTTTCTCATACTAAACTATTTCATGCACTCCTATTGCATAAGAAGAGCATTACAGAAGCCTTCCCGCAAGTAACCGAGCTCCTGGATGACCATAGCCTGACCGACCCACCGGACGTCCGCTCTCACATTTGCACCGGACAGGCTGGTGTTGACAAAGAAATATGAGGACATCTTAACTGGAAATGTGGTTGTTTTTTTCCACCAATCTAATAAAAGGCTCAGATTCCTAGAAAAGCACTAAGTCTTGGTTGACTACACAGCTGTCAGCACTTGATTTCTTACCACCCACCAGCTGAAGCATTATATATATAAAACCTCTACAAATAGACAGTTTTTGATAGATGTGATGTACCGCATGAGATAAGACAGGATTTTAAATAGAGAAGATTTTAAATAGAGAAGAAGTTAGTTAAGTAGAAATCCATTTAGATTAACCCGTGTTTGATTACCTGCCTGTGCAAGTCTCTGAGGATGAAGTTCTTTTAATTGAGTACCATGAGGTTTCAGTTTAAATATGCTGGACCCCATCCCAGATGTCAGTTTTGGTCTCCATCCATTCATCCGTTTCCTTCTCTTATCCAATTCAGGGTGGAGGCTAACAGCTAGGCTATCGTAGTGGTTAGTTTGGGTCTGTCTATAGCTAATTTCCCAGTTAGATTATTTTTATAAGTCAAAATGTACAAAGGAATGAAGTTCGAGCATGTGTAGTGTGAATGACAGTTAGGCGTTTGTAATCATCAACTCGCTGAACTGGATCTTTCAACCTCATTTGCTGTGTCGGTGCTTTTTTAAAGCAGTTATTTTTCCAAAAATCACGATTTTACGTGTGGAAGCTTACATCTACTAACAGCATATAGAAGAAGTCTGTTCTGTGCGGGTGAAGTTTGTTGACCATGAGGGTCTTTTTGATGTTAACATGTAATTATGTAAAAATCCAAATGCTGAGTTGGCTCAGATGCATCAAGTTGGAATCCTGTACACAAACACACTGGATAAGAGTGGGAGTGATCTGAACCCATTAAGATCATGCTTTTTCCATTAGATAGGTCATCTGCTGCAGGGTGAGATGGTAATGCCGAAGATAAGACATATTGACATAAAATGTGCCAAATCTGATTTAAGGGTGTGTTTGTTGACTCTGGGTTTTTTTAACACGGCTGTGCCACACCAGTTCAAGGTCATGGTGAGGTTAGGTTTCCTCTCAGTCAACACTGTTGATAAGCCTGGGATATATAAACACAGTTTCACTCCCACCCTCACTTTTGTCTTTCTCAAACAAAAGAACGCTGATGCTATCGCAACAGACACAAAGGGCAAATATACGAATACAAAAAACACAAAATGTGCCAGTGTTTTGTAGCGCTGTTGAAATCTATGTTTGATTTATCTGTGCGAGATTTCCACATTTTACCAGGAAAAAATAGTTTTGGCAGTTTTACTGAACCTGTTAATAAACTAGAAGTAATCACATACCCACCCAAACATCAGCCGCATATTGTGCACTATGTATTTTTGGACAGTGCCACTGTTCCTATAGTTGGTGGTGTCTCAGGATATTTTCAGGGCAAGTCCCTTTAAGTATTTTTTTCTATCTCATATTCACCGGGTGTGTCCCATTGCCTTTTTTTTTTTTTTTTTTTTGCCTCACTAGCAGTCAGTTACAGTCTACAGTAAAAGGCGGCAACACTAGCTATTACGGCCGTAATAAAGGTCCAAACTTCACAATTGGCAGTGAGCTAATTTTAGCCCACATGTGCTAGCAACAACCAGGGAGGCCCAGCAACAAACATATAGAGGGAAATGAATGTGACAGGGCGAGCCAGAAAATGTCTCTGTATGAGAGTCAGAGACGTAGATTTGTCATCTAATCTGTCACCAGCCGACAGCCAGCAGTGCTGTGCCACGCTATCACGTCTCAGTTTCTTTCTTTGCTGTTTAAAAGTGGTACATGTGACTAATATGCACTTCTGTCACTGTCTAGACACATTAGAGTACAATGTTCTGTGTCTGCGAGTGAAAACTGAGCCTGTGTTTTATTTTAGTTCAGTGCAAACACATTTCAAATGGCACAAGAGAGCGTGAAGCCTGTGAAGTATGGTTTCAGTTCAAGTACATGCAGTTCATATGTTATTCTGCCATTTCTAGCCCACTGTAGTTCACTCAGTCACTCTGTCTGTCAACCCACCACTAAGATATTATCTCAGCACTGTACTGTGCTGAAGTTTGTGATGGTCTTACACAGCTAATCTAAGTTTGCACATTTTTATTTTTGCCAGTATTTAGTTGGATTGCTGCTTTGTTTGGGGCAGATATTTATAGAGCCTGGTGTCGGTAACATGTCTGAGATTATTTATGAAGCGCACGACTCTATGTCTTATACGTGTCCTCACTGTTCTTCTAGTGTAAAGTTGACATTTGTGGTTTTGACTGGTTATCACATACAGCACTCACATTCACACCTAAGACCAATTTAGATTCATCAATTAACCCAACCACATCTTACTCGGACAGAACCCACGCAAACGCATTGAAATGCAAACTCCACACAGAAAGACCCTGACAAGGTGGTGAAGTCAAAGTCAGGACCTTCTTGCTGTGAGGCAACAGTGCAACTGTGCTGTTCTCTCACCCTATCGGTCTTTAAGTGATGACGTGATAAACCCTGCTTCTAGGTCCAAAATACTCTGTGTTTATTGAGGCTGTTGTGTTTTTAACACGTTTTAATGCTTTGTAACTTGTTTTTTAAAATCTGAACAAGCCCCTAAAAAACAGTCAGTGGTCACTTTTGATCTCTCTCGGTTTTTATTACCACTGTCATTTAAAATCTCAGTTTTTAAAACCTTACAATGTAACTACAGCCCAGCCCATGCAGCAGTATATTAATGCCTAACCTCGTATTGTGGATAGATTATCTCAGGTGTTTTCCTGACTGAAGTTTGGTCCGTTTACAGCATCCTGCCATGCAACTACATGTTCTCCTAACCTTCAGGAACCCTCGGGTTAACTTTTATCAAGTGGAAAAAAGTTAGCATTCATCCTTGCGCTTTGTGTGTTTATATTATGCTAACCATAGCTGTGTAGCCAGCCACCACATAGCACATCATTATATACCAGCTAGCCCAACATCAGTAACCCTACAAACGTTATTACTGTTTAGTTTTCTGTCTTTGTTTATGTCAGAAGCGATGGCAGAGCTCTACAATTCAATTTTTTCAGAAATCCCTCAGTCATAACATGCTATATTATGTTTAGGTGGAAACTAGCGAGCTAACTTCCTGCTAACTTCTAACTGTGTTAAATTTCATAAATTCTGTTTTCATGGATGCCTGGATGTTAAACTTAATTGTTACACCTGGTAGAGCAGCAGCACTGATCATCATTTTATTAAACATGAAAGAATTTAGACAGTTTTTAACTCTCAGTGATGCCGCAGTGTTACTTTGAATTTGGGACCTGAAGCAGAGGTTGGAACCAGAAACGACTAATGACGTCAGACTTAAAGACAGTAACGGACAAGGTCTAGCACCCTCCCCTCCCCCCAGCCACCCTTGACCCAGATAAGGATAAGTGGAAGAGATTGGATGTATGGTAGGAACACATACAGTTTGCCATGATCCTTGTTCCAGACATTCATATCAGCCTTGTGATAACTTGGAATAATTTTCGTGATCCTCTAAAAACTTTATCCTCATGCCAATAGAGAAGTTTATCTGTGGTGGACTCATTTCATGTTTTTGTGTCAAACTTTTGCATCTGGCACCAGACACATGCATGTGTTCTAAGCTGTAGGTTGGACTTCTATCCATCATCCACATTTTATTTGCACAGACCAACCATCTGGGATCCTGAGTCACATTTACAGCCTCAGTCAGAGAGATACCGGTGTTATGGAAAATATCCTGGACAGTTCCTGTACCGAATAAGTCAATGCCATCAGAGCTTAATGACTTAATGACCAGTTACCCTCACGTCACATGTGATGAGGTGCTGGAGAGAATAATTTCTTGACCATCTCATCCAATGTGTACATAAACCAAATCTGGAAGTGGATGATGCCATAACCTCGAGATTGCACATAGTTTGCTCCCATCTAGATAGCAACACCTTAACCATGAGGTCCATCCAAAGCAGAAAGTCAATACATTTCTTTAATAATGCAAAAGTAAGAAAATTCAAGCCTTAGTAGCACTAAACAACATTTTATCTGATTCTGGAGTCCTTCCTGGCCTGCACTGTTTTGTTAAGTATCCTCCTCAAAACATCCACCTCCTCCTCCGGGTTTGTCTTCAGTCTTTTCACCTTCTCCTCCTTGCCAAACTCAGACATGCCAGGAATAAAAGAAAGCATTTATCGAAGCAGCACTCACAGCAATGGATGAATGAAAAATATCACACAGAAATAAATCACTGGCTCAAAAATGTGGAAAAGAATTAAAAACTTTGACTCTATCCTTACATGCAACTGTAATGAAAGTTTGTCAAGCTTTAAATGCATTAGTCATTAAAGATAAGAGTAAAAATGATTGTCTGTAACAAGACTATTTAGATGAAATGCTCATTTTGGTTGCTTTAACCCTTTCATGCATGGTGTTCCCTAAACTTCAAGTAAAACCACATTATTTAAAATAACGTCTCTAAATTAGCAGAAAATGTGATCCCAAAGGTTCTCTGAGATTTTTCTAAAGGGTGCTTGTTTTACTCATTACATCATTTTTCACAGATGTCTAATTTTAAAATAGGAAAACTTCACATAAATTAGTTCTTGAGAGTCTCTAGTTTTACAACCAGGATCCAAAAACATTCCAGCTGTATCTTATCAGTTTGTGTTGTAAAAATGTTACTCACACCCAATAAGTGATTCACCAGAATTGTGCTGTCAGTGTTGGTGGGGATGGTGAGTTGTTATGAAGGTGCGGTTTCTCTTTCTTAAATTTTCTATTTCAAACTCTTTGTCACTCTGCTTCTCTCCCTACATCCCGCTGTCTGGCCCGAGAGCAGCAGTGCATGGTCTCTGCTTCCAACTTTGCGGGTCGAGTCTGAAACCCAACACTGGCACCAGGAGTCACCTTCCACATGGCTCAAATGCCCACCACCATCTTTGTGCCCCGCAGTCACAAGACTGAGGTGGAACAGGAGGTCACACACACACACACACACCCAACCACCCCACCACCCTTGTGGCGCTTGCATAACTTTAGAACTTGTTGGAGGTCGCTGGATGGGGGACCACCTCAAGGCATATGATCAAAGTACACCATGTTTGCATGTGTGATCAGTGCTGGGCCCGACCGTTAGGTGAGCTCTGCTGTGACCTTCCATAAACCTGCATGACCTCCCTCAAGCAGTCTGCTCAGTCTCCCACTCCCATTCTGAGGATTCAGTTTCAGCACAACCATGCTTCAGATTCCTGCTATCCACACAGGGGCAAACTGGAGAAGCAGTGAGTTTTAGAAAGGGAATAGATGCAGTGACGAAGTGACTGAGTAAGTCTGAGAGAGCAGAGGTAAAAAGGTGTAAATAGGCGGATGAAGTGGCAGCAAAGACATCACACAAGCTGGTGCTTTTCCTGGAAGTCAGTGCTCCCAATTAAGTTACTGGTGCTCACAAGGGGCTGTCTTTAGGTAATGTGGTGTCAGTGTGGGCAGAGGGTGTTGGGCTTGCTGACTTTGCAAGAGGACATTAGAACCTGAGCCTTGTCAGACCACCCACACTACCTCCAGCCTGTCAAAATGCTGGCCTTTAACAGAGTTGTGCTGCTACAGGTGGTCCCTTGAGCATTTCCAACCATGCCATACTTGCCCTAAAATGGTTTCTTTGTAACTGGGATTTATAATAAATTCCTTATTACCAATGTTTATGAGTGTACTTAACAAAATAGCTGCTGACATAAGAACTTGCTACAGTTAGGCCTGACCATGGAGGAAAAACAAATGTCACATTATCGGATAACTGCAAAAAGCAGTTTACTTTATATTACCTAAATAACCTAATTTGGAGGTCCCCCTGCAACTACACCAAATTACTAAATGAGTAAGTAATTCTATCATCTTTATGCTTGAGTTTACACCAGAAAGTCTGATCCAAATATCAGCAGTTTTGATACGAACCCTGGTATTGGATTGATACTAGCACGATTTGTTGCTATCAGTATGCAACCCACTGAACTGTGTATATATATATATATATATATATATATATATATATATATATATATATATATATATATATATATATATATATATATATATATATAACACAGTTCAGTGGGTTGCATATATCTTATCTTATATATTTGTAAATGTAACAACCTCAAAGATTGCAGTATGAAAAATGTCTGAACCTTTTTGTGCCGAATATCATATCTACTTTATATTTTTAGTCTTTACCACAAAGCTGACCCAAAGTGCTTTAAAGGTCAGGTCTCCAAAATTCCCAGCTACAAAATACATGAAAAATTAAAAGTTGTGTTGTAAAAGTTAAAAAAAAAAAAAATCACAGTGATGTAGTGGTCCTTAGAAGTGTTCAGAATTTGCAAATTGATAATGATTCATGTCATAAATCATGACACACTGCTCTTCCCTAAATAAGCTGCCTTTACAGGTTAAATGTATCTGTATCAGTGGGATGGATTATCTCAATATAGCAGATGTGCCCACTACCACACATTTGGACTGATTTGTGACCACTGTTTGGGAGGGATGGTTATATTGTGTATCTGGAATGAATTTTAGGTCTCTACGTCCATCCCATGGGGAATGGGAGCAGTAACAAAGGTGTTGCGTTTATATTTTTGTTGAGTGTATATTTTTTAACTAATTTCCTCTATAAACCTGACAGTAACTCACTTTTCATATATGGCTCACATAAACTGCTTTTATGCATGCACCCTAAACCTGCACCCTCTGTGACCTTGCAGCCAGTAAAGGTGACACACGCTGTCACAACATGAGATTGCACTCAGTCACAAACTCGAGCGAGTGGCCTCTGATGTAAGCTCGCGCACATTAAATTCTTGGTAACCAAATGCCTTGGGCAGCCATGCAGGAGCCAGCCTCCGTGAACCCGCAGAGAGTTATAAAAAGAGCAGAGTGCAAGCAACAGGGCACGCCCTCTTTGCTTTGTTTGTTTGTTTGTTTGTTTGTTTGTTTTCATTGTTTCATCTCATGTTTGTCTGTTTTGTTTTGTTGGGTGAGTGTGTTTGTGGGAGTGGGGGTACGTTTGTTTCTTTCCTGGGCACATCAGCTTCCTCCACTCAGTTAATTATGATAACTGCTTACACATCTGTTTAAATAAATGTGTCATATCACATTACAGTACATGTATGTTTGAAAAGTTATCATTAACACTGTATCGCCACGTGTGCAGGAATAATTCGCAACAAAAAATATAATTTTGGGTTCAAGCTATATTTTTAATCTAGCTGAATAAATAATTAGAGCCACCCATCTTTTGCCCTTGGATCATCTTCCTCTGGTACACTGTAACACCTCTTTTTGGTCCCTTTGTATACATGAACATTATGCTTATTGTCTCAGTTATAACGGTTATTTTCTGAGAGTGCACAGATTTAACCTGCACTCTTTGTAATGGCCAGCAGGGGAAGACACTGTAGTTTCAAAAAGAAGTCAGGTTGCATAGATGTCCAACAGAAAATAACCCTTTTTCTTACTTGATCCATGATCTGAGTGAACACTTTTCCAATATGTTTATGGTCTCAGTCGCTGGTTTCAAGGCTTGTGTTATAGAGCAACTGTGTTTATGTGACATATGTGTATCCATCCCTCACCAAAACATTCAGCTGAAAGGTGAGAAAATGTTTAGGGTTTTTATGCAGTTTATATAACATAGATTTACTATCTAAGCTTTTGGTTTCTTGACAACAAATTTCCTTTTTAAAAAACAACAACAACAACAATTTTCTTGTACTGAATGCACAAAATCATCATGTGTTACACTTAGCTTTTAGCCAGACCTGATCAAACATAAACAGCTGTACTTCAAAACACAGACACAGGGTAAAAGAATGTATAGCGCAGCTTTAGCGAGGTGTTAGCAGTCCTGTTGGGATAGAGTGTCGAGGTGCTGAAACGGCCCATTGAGCCAGAATGTTAGCTATACAGAGCCGATAGGATGGAGCACTAGTCTGTCAACAGCTTAGAGCTGCTGCACTGCTCTGCACCCCCCTCCACCCGCTGACAAATCAGGGTCAGTGGAAAATTTTGCAGTGCGCGTACAAAATGCACATACATGCAACAATTCTGCAAAGAGGAAGGAAACAGATAAGTATTTAGTTAAAAGCTTGTAAAGAAGATCAGTATACGTATACTGTTTAACTGAGTTTTTAGCGTGTTATACCTTTGAAGGCCCATTTTGCAAACAACCCACACTTTGAAACACAAAAATCCACTGCCATTGTGACACATTCAAAGGAATCTGTTTCTCTGAAATGCCACGTCCCTAACAGAAAACTCATGGAAACCCTTCACAAAGCCAACATTGTTTCTCAGGCCTGTTAGAAATGCACATGGAGACAATGCTGAAGGAAAAGCACCCCCGATGCAGCGCTCTGGGTAAAAGTACGGGCCACTGACTGATCTCTGGAAGTGGGTGCACAACAATCCACTTTTATGTATGAGTTATAGTATTAGCACATACTTTAACAAAGTGACACTGTTGTATGTTGTTTGTAAAATAAATACAAATAAACTACTAAATAAAAATTACCTGAATAATCACTGGCATAATATAAAAACTTTGTAAGTTATAAAACAAACCAGTTGACAGAGGATTTAACAGGAAAAAAATTACTTAAGATAAGATGATAAGACAGAGCAGCACACACAAACTGACACATTACTCAACCTCAAGGGTTGTGTAACAAGTAAAACAGCCCAGGAGAAAGAATCCAAAGCCAGATATGAATGCTCTACTTAGCATTCCCCAATCATAGGTTGTGACATGATTTCTGGGTAAACAGAGATAACACGTAAAGACAAAAGAGCTATCTGAGAGCTATCAACAGAGCAACTATCTCTCAATCAGTGAGTGAATGCATCACCTAAGCTCATCATTAGGTCCTGTGGGTCACTTAAGGCAGAAAGAAAAAAAACTTTGGGCAAAGCCCGGGTCCTGACTGTAAAGAAATGTAGCCAGTGCTTCAGAAAGACGATAACAGCTCCTCCCATGCTGGTTGAGTTTGTGGTGTGTCAGACCCCCACGGGTGTGAGCCCCCCACCCCCACCGGCACCATCCTCCCATCGGGAGACACGGACACGTCGACAGAGTTCACCTCCCTTTCAGTGCATTGGCAGAACAAACACAGGAACCACATCAAAGCAGCTGAGCCAGGCCACAGTGCCCCTGTGGACTGGTTTGTTATTCTCCTCCAAAGGTTAATTACAGTGGGGGATTCAAAGGCCTGGCTTGGCCATCTGTAAGGGATCTGAAAGTTAAAGTATGAAATTCCTGTCAGGCAAAATGAAAAAATAAACAGACCGATCAATCAGCACAGTGCTTACTCACACCCTCTTCCACTGTGGTCAGTGGTGGTGGTAATGATAAGTTAATGTCTTACTGAGAAAATAGCTTGCAACTATTAGGGGGAGCTCTGACACCTTTACCATCCAATCTGTAGAGAGGTTCACGTGACAGAGTTACATAAGACCAAATCAGTGTGCACAAGCACCGGAAGAAGCAAAACACTGATGGAAAGCATCTTTGTCTACGTGAAAACCCCTTTCTTATTCAGGTTGTGGCACTGATGGCCGGAGCAAAGTTTGTGTGAGGGGAAATTACAGGGTGGAGGAACAAAACAGAGTGTTTCTCTTTTCACAAAGAGAAGCAAATACCTTTAAAAAAAAAAGAAGAAGAGGAAGAAGAAGAAGAACAAGAACAAGAAGAACAAGAAGGGGAGACAAAAACTAAAACTCAATGGAAAGGAGAAGTTGTAAACAAATGCCTTTGTTTACCTAGCACTTCAGGCAGCCTCAGTTCCTACCCTGTCATAACTCCACAAGTGGCGATAGTGCATTTCAAGGCCCTCTGGTGTCCCTGGAAGCTCTCATTGGGGCTATGAATAGTCAGCTATTTGTGTTTATGCAACTGAATCCTGGGTTATTTTATGACTGTTTACCATGGAGGGAGTCATCCGCGCTGTTGGTTGTCACAAATAAATGATACCCGCTGCCAGGAACGAGTGAGACTGTTGTTCAAATAAGCTTTTGTTTTACCCCCTCTAAAGAAGACCACATTGGTGGGGTGGGGGTTGTTATTGTATTGGCACTTTTAAAATAGGGGCTGGTCAATCACAGGCGAGCAAACCAAAGTCAATTTAAAATGCACCAAACTTTCTCACGCTGATTGTACCGCCAGGCACACTCACACTGTACAAACTGCTCCTGTGGTCAGCTTAAACAAACCACGAGATGTATGTGAGCTCGCCTACAACCCTTTGGTCTGTTTGCCACTCGTCAACTTTTTGCCAAACCTGCACGCCACTTCTGTTTATTCTAATAAGGTACGGAAGGCTAAAAGAGATGCATTAACTGGGTATAGTGGGGCAGTACCCCTCAGTCTGTATT
>NC_140537.1:379140-396640 GCF_057382185.1 Mchenga conophoros
TACGGCACTATTTTCACAATCAGAGTCAGTTTGTTTTCTTTAGGCCTCTGAGCTCAAGCCTGTCAGGAGAGCAGCATGCTGCCAGTGCTGGAGATTGTGTTTGGTAGCAGGATTCAGGGAGAAAAAGGGCTCTCTTACAGCGTAGGTTAGGAGTTTCAGGGGTTCTGCACAATTCGCCTCTTAGTTGATATGTTTTTTTTTTTTAATTTCCCTAATCAATCCCTCATTCTTTCTTGGACAGATTTCCAGTTTAGGTTAAGCACATGTGCGAAGCTTTGATGTAAAACAAAATCCTGATTGCATAGCTAAGCAAAACTGCTGGTGATTATTTGTGTGCATGTTAGTTTATTTTAAGGACAAGAAATCTATATGGTGTTACAGGCAATACTCTCGTTAGCGTGCCTCCACAAACATTACAGTATTCAAAGAGGCTTGTGTTATTGTTTCGTTGCTGCACAAACAGCTCACGTGCATTGATATTTTTTTTATTGATATTTGTTTTTGCTTATATCAAAGTGGATTTTAAAGCTTGTTGATTAATGCTCTAATGGATGCTGTACATATATTCATATTACCACCATGCAAACTGTACTACTAATGCGCTACTTTTTTGTAATTTGGCAGTAGAGCAGCGTGTAATGTTATGAGTGTTTATAGTGAAAAACAACGGTGCGAAAAAAACCTCAAGTTATAAGAATGTTTTCTCGGTAAAGACTATTCGAAACTGGTACTAAAATTTAATTTGAAACAGTTGTGTTTCTGTTGTGAAGATGAGATGCCTAGAGCAAGAAGAAAATGTAGCGAGGTTCTGTTCAAGGAAAAGAGATTTTTCATAGAAAATGTGGCTTCAGTCTAGAAAACTTCATTGCAAAGCCATTCCTGTGATTGTTTTGAGTGCTTATCTGATTTTAAGTTAATTTCTCATTAGGCTCTTGTAGGTTATATCGAGTGCTTCAAGGCTTATATTAAGATTATTTAAAAGTGGTTTCTTTGTAGGCAGGTTCCTTGATTTTTCTCCCCTTTCCACAGTATGTCTTGGCTCATCAGAGGCGGCTGGCCGCCAGGACTCCTCTCAGCTCACTCCCCGAAGACCCCTGGCTCCACAGAAACAGGAAATTTTAATAGTATTGCACTGCTTTTCCTCCCCTATCTGTATCCCAGTTCCTCTCTCTCTGTCGCTCGGTAAACAAAAAAGGAGAAAGCACAAATGTTTAACACCGTATATGTGTGGAAAATGGACCAGCAATAGAGCATAATATAAAATCAAGCCACACATATTGAGCTTTTCCACTTTCAGAATATTTGTATAGAAAAATCTGTTCAGTAAGCTGTACGATGAAATTATTTAATAACATTATAGATATAAATTCCAAATGTACACAGTGAGCCTAATGAACTGCATTCCCACCCAGCAGTCTCAATCATGATCAAACTCATTCACATTTTATTGTTGTTTGCTATCAAACAGTGCATTTGTTTGCAACTTTGTTAAGAGTGTTTCAAAGATTTTTGTTTTTGTTTTTGTTCTAATAAACTTGACCTATTTTTTCTCAGACTGTAATAGCACTTGTCACGTCAATAAATGAGAAGGGTCGGCTGTATCGGTCTGCACTGCAGCCATGCAGTCTCTCCACAGGTGGATGAACACCTCCCACCGTCCTACCACTACACTCCCAAGTGTTTATGAGTCACTTCACCCCTGGTCAAGCGTGTGGTGAAGCCACCCAACTCTCGTCATATAGGTGGGATCTGCTAACTAGCCCCCGTGGACACTGCCAGGTTTTCATAGTAAATTGTGCAGCAAAACCACAACTGACTAAAAAGAGATAGGCTTGCTCTGACTTCATAGCATTTTGCGGTCTACATTTCCCTTTGAGTTCTCTCTCTTTTTTCTTTAGGGCTCTTTCCCTTCTCTTTTTTCCTTTCATCTTAATTCAAAATGCAGCTGGATCCACCATTCCTCCTCATAATTTTCTTTGTTTTAGCCCTTTACAACAGTGTTTTGTCTTTACAGATTTCCATAGGAAGATTTATTTTCGTGAAGGCCTTAATGGGTTCAAGAAGTCCCAAAGTTTGCTGCAGTAATGGTGCAGCCACATTTTTTATTTCTTTTTGCAAAGACATTTTGTCCTATTGCACAGTTCTGTAGGCTGTAGACTAAGGCCACACCTCAGAGTATCCTGCTAAATGTGAACGCCATTGCTCCTTATTTATTTATTTACAGCAAGGTTTCAGTGAAGGAGTGGGGGGGAAACTCACTGTGGAGCACAGATGTGGACATCTCAAGCCAAAAGCACCAGTTCTCTTTGCCAAAATGCAACCATAAAAATCTGCCGGCAATAAGCAGCCATGAAAATAAAATGTATCTTTTTCTAAAGCAGAACTGTGGATTCTGCTCTGTCAGCCATGCATTTTGAGTTGCACAGAGGAACTTGAGGGAAGTTCTGAAACCTGACTGGGTGGGGAAAAAAAAATCACATCTGGAAGGCTGCGTTTATACTGGACAAAGAAATCCACACACAGAAGTCATAAAATACATTGTTTAAGTTGCATATAATCTATCTTCAGTTTTACATACATTACTCTGTCTGTAAATTTAGATATACTGTATAACATTACTCTGATATTAATTTTATTGGGCTTTTCAAACATACATGAAGTACAGAAACCTGATGTTGCTGTCAGTAGTTTCTAGTCCATACACTGAGAAGACAAAAGCCCACATACTGGACTAGATTCACTCTTTTCTACTGTACAGTAGGTGCTTTGTTGGCTTTTTGAGGATTTTCAAACATTGGCACATCTTCAGTGAGAAAACTGGAAATGGAAGATTTTTTATTTATGTAACAACAAACAAATTCTCTCTGTGTGTGGAGGTTGGAATAGTGATGTCTACATTAAGTTTACTGCTATAGCAACCCAAGCTCCCTCTTTGTCCTGTTGTCTTAGACACACACACACACACACACACACACACACACACCACACACACACACACACTGGTTTCTATGTAGATATGTACCAGCTTCCCTGTCATCACTTATGAGGACCATGAGGACCTTGTGAGAAGTACAAGGGATGCTAACGTGTATGTAAGTTACAAATTGCAGACACTTGCAGGTTTAAAGGTGAAAGGATTTCTCTACTGAGGCGACTTTTGGTCCCTATGCCACAAGAGGTCCCCATGACGTGTATATGATTTTTTTTTTGTTGTCCCCACACTGTGATGATTACCAGGACACACACACTTTTTTCTGTGTGCACTTTACTCATGTAATGTGACCTGGAAGGATGCCAGTGAGCCCATGGAAGGTCCATGGCCTGAGGCCTGCCGACACCTCTCCCCAACCCTGTTGAAATGTTTATTTATAACTCTCTTCCAGCTTCACCTCCCTCTGTTGTCTGCCAGCCACCATGCCAATCCAAACACGCTAGGCCTCTCCAGACTGATCCAGAGCATGATTTCAGAAAGAAGAGAAGCCTTTCCCCATTTCTCCCCCCCTTTTCATGCCCAAACTCCCACCCTTTCCTCTCCCCCTGTACTTCTGTCTCACTGTCTTCCAAAGAGTAATGCTTTGGGAGAGAACTGAGTAGCCACAGGAGGGGAGGAAAGGAAAAGAGAGAGGAATGGATGGATAGACGAAAAGAAGGGTAGGGGCAGAGGTTTGCTCCATCCAGCATGGGCTGCTAAATTAGTTTCAGAGCAGCAGTTGGACTCCAGGGATGCTCAGCACACACTGCCGACTAGCTGTGTTTGCTTTTGTGGGGTGTAGGAAATTTGATCTCCATCCATGTAGCCAAACCACATCCCACATCCCACCCATCACTACCTCCAAGAATGAAGGGGCTGTGAGGACAGTCGCCACTAAAACAGGTATCACTGATACTTAAGTAGTAAGAATAACAAACATTAAATGTGAGTATGGAAAAAGTGTATATTTCACTAAAATGCTGAACGATTACATCATACCACATGAGGCGTCTTTCTTACAGACAGGAAGTCACATGTCTCTGGAAGGCAGGCTAACATGTTGAGTCCCTGGTGAGCCCAAGGCTGAAGGCTCTCTAAATAGGTTTAATTGGGCCAGGCCTAACACTGCAATGCAGACACCGCTAGACAGAAACTGGGCTACGGGGTAAAGTAGAGCACCCAAGAGACCTCAGGCACTGTGTCCCTGTATCTTGATGCTGCTGTGTGGCTCATTTGGTATACTCACGGTTTAAGGACACACTGCTTACACATTCCTGTGTCCAAGGGAGCTGTGCCAAATTACCAATACCAGTTGTTTCTCCAAAAAAAAAAAAAAAAACATGCTCGTACAGCAGAGCTATGATTGGTTTGTTGCCCAAGGCAGAACTCTTGCTCTCAATAGTGGGAATTGTTTACCTCCTAGTGTCTGTGTGTGTTTGTGTGCTTGTTTATGAATAAGCGCATTTGTCTGCATGCCTTAGTGTAGGCATCTTTGTAAAAGAATTCTCCAACTCAGCCACAAAAAGGTCTGTGACATCCCCTGCAGCAAATGCTAAAATGTAGATCAGCTGTAACAAAAGCGAAACGTACACCATATTATTTCCACTAAATCAATTAAGCTAGTGTCCTATAAATATGTTATAATCCATCAGATATTTATTCAAACAGCAGAGATGGTATGTGGTAGTAGATGCCAGTGAAATTAATGAAGCAATCTTCAGTACAGTTAGAGAACTTGGTGGTGTTAAGGCCACAATTGCTTTGATGCACAAGCTACTTCGGCTGTAATTTCTTTCTGTGTGCATGAGTGTGTGTGGTTATTTTTGTCTTCCTCTTTCATATATATTGTGCAGACAAACATACCCGCACATGCAAAAATACACTGAAGCAGATCCTCATTTCTCTCTCAGACAATTTGCTTGCCTTGCATCTGAATGGACTTGCCTTACATTGCATGTATATATGATGACAAATCTCATACTTAATTTGCTCTGCCTTTTTTGCAGCATGCACTGGCTTCTGTTATTTAATAAATGATTGTGCTTTAAAAGCTACCGAGTGTTACAAGAAGCGGTACACTCACTAAAACACCTTCCGTCACAGCAAATGGTTGTCCTTGTGCGTTTGCAAGAATCCGAGTGTGAGTGTGGATGCATTCAGACTGGAGTTTATTGCATCTTAGGTTGTAGGTTCCCATGTGCGCGTGTGCGTGTTTATATTCCTGTTTGTGTGCTTGTCATGAGTAAGTCCTCAGGGAATGCGGTCTCCACAGTAACCATCTCTCTTGGTGGTCTGTCATTAATAGTCTGTCTAGCGTTGATGATTTAGATCCGTAAAAAATAACAGAGTTCTAGTCAGATATATCATGTGAAATCCCATAAAATCATTTAACAACCTGGGATAATAAACACCTCAACAAGTAAATAAATAATCAGTAAATCAAGAGGTCAGTTTAAGCAACCTTTTTTTTTTTTCAAGCTGCCTTCTGTGTGTGTGTGTGTGTGTGTGTGTGTGTGTGTGTGTGTGTGCGTGTGTGTGTGTGTGTGTGTATCTGTTCAAGCATTGGTGTTTGTTTTTCCTCTTTGTCTCATTTCTCCCCCCACCTCTCCCGAGTGAAGAGAAATTGAGAAACCAATCTAAAATCCATCAGGACTTCCCTGCCCACAAGCCCCTCTCCCCCTAACCTCACTCTACCGCCATGCCTACCCAGCACCCAACACACCCAGCCACCCCCCGCTCCTGTTTTTTGTGTTGCAGGCGTCTGGAAATTGGATGAGATGTTCGTTTAGCGGGCAGCTGGTCTGGGGCCGATATGAATTGCGTTTCCCCACGCCAGGAAAGGTCAAGCCCCCTCGCCTTGACGGAGTGCATCAGCCTATTGAGTGGCGCTTTAGTCCATTTACCAACAGCCAATGGTGAGGCGGCAGACAGCAGAGAGGGAAGCACAGAACTCTGTGTAGGAGAGAGAAAAGAATGACAGCACGTCGGATATAAATTCATTGTTTCTCATCACCCAGCTGGGGCAGGAATGGCTGGGAGTGATTGCTGGGATGGGGGAAGTGAGGTAGGAATATTACCATGTGAGTAGTGAGAGAAGGGATGAGCGCCCATTTTTTGGGGCCACATTTAGCCTTGGTGGCCGGATTATGAAAAACAACTTATAGAAATAGAAACTTTTTAAAAGGTCCAAATGATGACAATCAGATCATGTCGTTCACTGGATTTTTCTTAATATCTCTAAACAAAATAAGTCCTGCTGGGGTCTTGCATGTCATACCTCTAGAAAGCTGTTTTGTTTTTTTGTTTTTAAAGGAAAACACCACCACAGTTGATTGTGAAAAGACATATTTTCCAATTAACTTTGGAAATATTCCAAAAAGCTAAAAATAGGAACTATTAATAATTTGGTTATGTGCTGATAACAGGCATCTCAGCAGCGCACATACAACGTTGCCCCGGGGCTCCTATCTCCACACATCGCACCCGCTCTGATTCTCTTGGATGCATGCAGAAAAATGGTTGCTGTCCCTTTAATTTTCATCCCTGCGTATCTGGAGGAGTTAAGGCAAAGCAATTAAAACAAAGGCATATTTAACATGGGGTTAATGATTGGCTGACCCTGCAGTCAGCACAGTGACAATATCTTAATTATTGAGAAACCTAAAGTCATTACGCCTACGAATGGCCTGAGGAGCATCTCTATTGATTGGGATCCAGTCCCATTACAGGCTCACCCTGGACCAATGAAGCCCCTATTATAGACAGCCTCTCTCTCTCTCTCTCTCTCTCTCCTGGTTATGGTCTATGTCTTTCTTTCTCTCTCCCTCACTATCCTCTCCATTATATCACAGTGCAAGCTATTCGATGTGTTGAATGGTGAGACAAGAGCCAGGCGAAGCTTGCGGATTTTTATTGCTTTCTAAAAAATTCATAACCAAGCCTGACATTTTTGCTGAGGAATGATTATTTTTGTCCCTCCCTCAATCCACTTTCCCTCGTGGCTCTTTCCCACTTTTTGGTTAAACTGGCAAAAGTGTTTAAGTGCTAACAGAATTGATCAATTCTGTTGTTACCCCCCCCAAACACACACACACACCTCAGACAGACACCTGATTTTAAATTCCTGTGTTTTGTTGCTGTGGACAGGAATACCAGTGTTTCCTTAGCTGGCAGAAACAAAGCACATTGAAAGGTTTGATAATACATATTAATTGTGAAGTGCTGAAACAACACAAAGCATTTCATTTCTGCAACATGCACCTTTTCACACTTGTGATTTTTTTTTTTTGGGGTATTTATGGAAACTCAACTAGATGCATCACATTTGCAATATTGCTACCTATGTAATCAAGCAACTGCTAATTTGCTCACTATTCTTAAGAGCAGAATACTGCACAATGTGGATACACAGTAATCTGCATATTAAATATGAGATTATAAAACAGTGCAAGGGTGTAGCTAAGCAAAGAAAATGACATGCAATTATTATATCACCAAATTAAAGCTTATATTAGACTTTTTCTCTCAACAGACAGTAAAAAAGCTTTTAACATGGTAATTTGCTACAGTAGGTGTTTCATTTAACACCACCTGTAGCGAATTACAGTACTGCATGGATGATTGTAGAACTGTATGTGCACCAGATGCCTAATAGATCTCACACTGAAATGCATTGGAGTGTATTACTATTCTTATTATATTTTCTTGAACAGGAAACAAAGACATTTCAAGTTTATTTGACTGGACTTGAAGACGGTCAAAGCACAGATTGAGCATCTTTACTGTATGCCTTTGTTTTGTAGCCAGAAAAACCACATAAAGACCTGTCACTCATTTTAAAGCTTCATATTAAAACTGTATTGGTGTTATTACGTCATTGTGGCTGTAATGCCATTATTATTTTAGAGTTACAATGAAACTACATATCTTTCATTAAAGGCAAGTTGTTTTGGCTCATATTTTGGCTTTAAACTATATGTATATATTTTTTCTTTTAAAGGGCTCTAGGTGTATTTGTCGCTTTAAAATGTAAAATAACTTTTATAGCTTTTTGTAATTATGTAAATAGACAAAAAGTTTCACCCTACTTTGACACTGTTAACCACAAAAACTTCATAGATCAAATACAGGTAAGTGCATATAGTGTACACATGCATGTAGGTTTGTGTTCACAAACATTTGCTCGTTGATTGATTGTGCACTGCACTCCCATTTATCCAATAACCAATAACTGCTGTGAGGCACAACCCAATTCAATCTCTAATGGGAGGCCAGCGAGTAGGACTCCATGTCGTGATGTGTGTTTTATGATAAATATAGAAGCCAGACAACTTCTCCACTTTCACACTCCTTCCTCCTCTTGTGGGAGTGAAGCTGCATGGGGAGAGCTGAGATGTAATTACCCAATCAGTGTGTGCCATCCTTATTAAAACACTACTAACAGTGCTCCGTTATTGAAATACCCCCCACCGGACTCTTCTTAATTCATTAAATAAATTAGCACCAGCACCTTTAATAATTCATAGAATGATGTCTCTGGGTTTTTTTCTTTTTCACAGAGGGTAACTGTGACAAAAAAAAACCATGGAAATGAAGGCAAGACCTGCAAGGTAATACTTAACTGAGAGCAGGCGATCAGAGTGAGAGACTTTCATGAACTCGGAAAACTAAAATCAGAGCTCTTGGGAGAGCCGGAAACCATCTTTCCTCTGCAGATTATGACTCTGACTGCATTTTAAACTTTTATATTATTTTAGATTTCGTTATTTTTATTACGCCTGCAGTTTGGCGCTTATTATCACTACCGCATTAGCCACACAAAGTTAGCATAGCGCTACTGTGCTAGCCATATGAAGTGATGCATGTTATCAAACAGCACATCTTCATTTTTTCCCACTTGGCTTTCTGGCTGTCTCTTGTGTCCCTCTCATTTGTGTTGCATTAATGTGCTAATGAGAATATCCTTGAGCAAGGCAGAGAAGCTAAAAGACAAATAAAGCGAGGAGTCAGACGAGAGATCTTGCTGTGTCTCTACATATATTTAATTGACACATCTGCATCCCTGATGAAATATTTACCGCCTCTGATGATGGTTTGGCGACGCGTGGCGATCGGCGCTGTGCCGCCGATGGTGACGTCGAGGAGCCATTGTGTTATTAATGCTATTAGCTTAGGTTCGCTCCAAGTGAAGACTTGAACCACCAGTGTTTTTGCATCAGTGTTGTCCGGGATGATTTAATTTTCTTCTTTTTCATTTTTCTTCTACTTCGCTGACAGTGGATTTGGGGCTCTTTGATTCTTAGGGCTGCACTTATACCGATGGCTTCACAGTTATGCAGAATGCACATTACACCACAGTGCCACAGCTCTGTTACCAGACTGATGAAAGATGTTGTTGTTGTTGTTTTGTTGGGGTTTTTTTTTGCTATGTACACATTTTGTTTCCAAATTCTGTCATTTTCCCCCTTCTGAAACCTGGAAAAATAACTCACTGTTGTAACTTTGTTCTCTGTGGTATAACTCTTGCCTGTCAAAGGCTGTGGAGGATGAATGTAAACGTATACAGCGTATAAGGCCCACTTTGCATTTAGGACCGAAATCCACAGATTTCCGCATGTGTATTTCCACCCACGCATCCTACACCAGTGACTGATACAAAGAGAAGGATTCATATCGATGTAAGTTCAGATTTTTGTCTTGTCTACTTAGGTTTGCATCAGAGGAATATCTGTATGTTTATGCATATGCCTGCATGGGAGTTTTTCACTGAACAGTTGTATACATAAATGTTTGCTTCATATTTGTGTGCTCAATGTGATCTTTGTGTGTGCATGTGTGTGTGTGTGTGTGCGCACACTAGGCCTGTCGGGATGTGGCGGCCCTCTCAGCCATGTCAGGGACAGCTTCGTTGAGGGTGGCAGCCGGGGAAAATGATGATGATGAAATTAAAATTCTGCGCCTGGCAGAAGGGGCTGCTGCGATTTCACTGGCGGCTGTGCGCATCGATCTGTTCCAGCATTTGACTTTCAACCATGACAAAACTGTGGGCAAATTAATTGTTCTCCAGGATATTAGGCATCAGAGTCCATTAATCCTCTCTGGAGCGCCACGCCGCATGAATACTAATCGTCTTTCCAGGCAGCCGTCTCATCCCTTGGTCCCTTCTCTCTTTCTCCTTTCTTTTTTTTCTTCTTCTTTCTTATCCCCCTGCTTTTGCTCTTTACAAATACTCTCTGCTCTGTTGTTTCTTTACTTTTTCGGTCTCAAATGTTTTTTTTCCCCCTCTCAGTCTGTGTAGGTTTTATCCTCCAGTCTCTGCCAACTAAAAACTGACTCTTTTATTTTTTTATCTGGGAGCCTTTTCACAGATAAATAAAGGGGGGGGGGGGACGGGACGGATAAAATGCATTTTCCAAAAACAATCAAGTGATCTGCTGCTGGAACACTCTGTTGATTAAAATTCTGTCCTGACAATGGGAAATAAAAAGGCACCTAGAAAAAAGGTGATGATTGGGAAACATGCGTAAAATAATCTGTCGAGGCACTGGAATTATTTTTGAATTATACTGTACGCTTCTATATATTTCATCTATATTACTTTGCCCCGATAAGACTGTGCTAATGGTGTGATATTAGTCTCTATAAGAATCAGCTTGGCATTTGAGGGAGGGAGGAAAAAATAGCCCCCAACACCAATTATGTAAGATATTAACACATTAGTCGGCGCAAGATCTAATTGGATGGCAGCCCTGTGCACCATGACAACAATCACCTAGACCCTGTTTATCTCGTAATTGATAGTCTGGAGCTTAAGCAGCAGAGGCATCAGAAATTCATACAGCCCAGTGAAGACTGGCCCTTCCTTTCATACCACACATTGATTAGTTTTTATTTTCCTCCCTCTAACCAGGGTAATTTTTTGAGTTTTGGACGAGCTTCTGATATTGACTTTTTGCCGTGTTTTGATAGATGGCCACTGGGCTGTGGCAGTAATACTGTAAGTTATCTGTCGTTCAGGCAGACGGGGTCACGGGTCCAGACACAATATATTCACAGCCCTCGCTTATTGACAAACCATCGCAGGTATCGGCCATGTCCATAATAAATATGTATGTTGCAGATTGGTACTTTTTAGAGACAAATAATTGGTTTATATCGTACCACTAAGCTGCCTGCCCAAAAATAAAGGTCTGTCTGTGAACTAATGTGAAAAGCATTATAATGACAAATCTGCAGCCTGGTTTGGTGAAAACTACATTAACTCTGGCATCATGGACACGAATGACTATAGAAAAAAGATTAATTGTGTTTTGCTGGTATAGTGTATATGCAGTGACGCCACGGAAAGAGCTATTACTGTTATTAATGGAAGCATTATGAACTCTGAATTAAATGTAGAGAAGGAATATAAGGTTTTCCTTGTACAGGTGTACAGGTAGATTCCAAGAGCTTGCATATTCGTCTCCTACTCTGAACAGTAAAAAGATGAAACTCAGTGATTTCCTCATCACTGCAGTAAACAACGTTTTACAGTACTGGGTGCACGAATGTGGTTGTAAGCTTTTTATGACTGATATTTAACTGAGCACAACTGAACACTAAATGGTGAAAATTATGGATTTATCAAACTGAGGTTGCAAAGAATGGAAAAGTTAACACCTATTCTGACTGCAGAGGCTCTCGAGCGGTCCCTCTCTTACTATAAACAACTTTTTTTTACAACTATATCAAAGTTTGAAATCTTCATCAGGTCACATCATACGTGGAGTGCTCAGAGGATTTACTCAGTATTATTTTCGTTTCCAGTACATGCCTTATCTCCTGGAGATTTGGCAGCACGTCTTGTTTGTTTGGTATACAGTACATATGTATTTTGACCTGTGGGGCTGCCTGGGAATCACCCTCTTATTCACTTATCAGTGTACAAATTGCATTAACATCAGTGCTATGCATTAATACCATCACCCCTACATCTTGTGCATCATTATATTAATATACTCACCTCCACGTTTCATCAGAGTTCAGTCACTGTGGTTGTCCTGTAGATATACAGATATAGAATATACGGCATCACTTTATACATGTTATGAAATGTATAAAGGAACATGTGAAATTAAATTTCGCAGACTATTATACCGGGATTTTAGACCTAGCAATGGAGCACGTAAGGTGAACTAGGGGTCAAAGAAGCCAAACATAAGAATAAAAGACTGAGCAGGAGAAGGAAGGAAATAGAGCATAGAATAGAGTGAGGGCGAGAAGGTAGGAGCAGGAGAGCAAGTCCCTGGTGGGCACTTCCTGGCTAAATCTCTGTTCTGCTCTCTGCCTGTCTCTCCTCTCTCCTAGTGCTAATTAATTGGACTGGGGAATCAACGCTCTCATCTTAAATCTGCTCCTTAATTGAGCAGTCCTTTCTAGCAGCATCAGACAGCTCAGCATGCATCTTCTGCATGATTTGGAGCTAAACACACTGTCACTTTTTTACCCACCGCACAACTCGTAAAGCACGATCAAGCCAATCAGATAGAAGCTACAGTTAGCATGTTGCCATTTTCAAATTCCTTAATTTTGCCCTAACGTACCTTTACTAAAGGTGAAAATGAAGTGATGTACTGGGAGTAATTCTCTCAGACTCATTAAAATAGTGAAAATGTTTTAAATTTTGGGTAATAAGCTTATTTGCTTTCTTGTCACAAGTTACACAGGAAGGCAGCGTTTGCAGTGTAGTGAAATTATAGCCAGCAGACAGTTGGCTTATCTTAATGTGATTACTGCAAACAAAAGGAAACAGCTACACTGACTCTGTGTGGAACAAACAAAGTCGGCCAACCAGCCCCTCTGAAGCTCACTAATTAGCACGTTTCATGTATTTAATGCGTACATTAACCAAATGTAAAAATGGCAACTTATGTATGTGTGCGTGCGCCTTTTCTTTTCTTTATTAATTTATTTTTTTTTGTACCATTCATTTTTTTCTGCTCAAGAAATAAATGGAAAATTTAACAATTTTAACTTTGATATTTTTTATATGTGTATGTGATTTTGAATCCGAAGGGTTGATGATTGATTCTGGTTCTCACTAGCAATTCTTGTACATTTTTGCGCGTCTGAAAGGATTTTCAAGCTGAATAATTCATTCATCAAAATCCCCACACTGTGACTTCAGTGTTTTTTTTCAGCAGTGTATCATATCATGGACAGATGAAATGACTTTATGGAATCAGTCACTTTTTAGAAGCTAAAAACTAGTCAAGTACATCACCTGGACAATTGCACATCTCTAACTATTTCTCTACAAATGAGGATAGGGTCTTTACCTTACAATATAAAAGCACCTTGGGGCAACTGTTGTAGTCATTTGGCGCTAAATAAATAAAATTGAATTGACCTAAACTGAACTGAATGGAATCAAGCAAGAGACTGTATTGTTTACATGTGAGCTTTCAAGTTGCTGGTAGGCATATTTTACTTTCAAGCTGCACCATGCTGATTGTTTCCAGTCTATGTGTAAGCTCATGCTGGCTGGCTGTCTTTACTGCAAAGTATCAATCCTTTTGCAAGAGAGTGAGTAGGAGCCTTATACTGTGTGCTCTGAACTTACTTACATACAGTACATGCGGTAAGTCATCTGGTAGAGATGAACATTATGAAACTGATATAATATATCAATTTAATTGTATTTATATCATGCTAAATCAGAACAACAGTTGTCTCAAGGGCGCTTCATATTGTTAAGTAAAGACCCTCCAATAATACAGAGAAAACCCCCAACAAGCACTGGGTGACATGGGAAGGACAAACTCCCTTTTAACAGGAAGAAACCTCAAGCAGAACTGGGAGGGGCGGCCATCTGCTGCGACTGGTTGAATATGAGGGGAGGAAGACGGGACAAAAAACATATATGTGGAAAAGAGCCAGAGATTAATAATAGCTAATGATGAAATGCAGAGTGGTGTGTAAGCACATCACTGATTTAAAAATATATAGTATGGAACTCCAAAGTAAGCAATATATGATGTGTCTGCCACTCATTCTGCCACTGTGTAATGTTAATGGGACAAATAACTTTTCATTGCATCTTAATAATGTCATGTTGTGGTTACAAATTTGGTTGTTTTATGATGACATTACCAGTGTTACCTTACGCTGCTGTTTGCATGGAGGGTCTACCTATAAGAACATGAAGTAATCTGTACAACATCAACTACTCTATTGTCACTCAGTACGCCAACAAAACTTATTTTATTGCTGGTGGTTCTGTGGTCTTGAGATACTTTCTGCCACCATAAATCATGACAGACAGTATGCCTGTTTTATAGGATTAACTGTTGAAACATTTTTGGGAAAAAATGTATATAAGGTGTTTGAAGTGATATGTCATGGCCATGCAGTTCACGCGTCTACCTTTCACTGAGAAATGCTTTTTACGTGAGTAGCTTTCAGGAGTAGAAGAACCATAAAGAAAATGTGAACATTTATGCCTGAAAATCAAATCTGGTTCTACTTATGAGAAGTTCCCGCCCATTTCTACTCTTGTTTCCAGAGTGGTGAATGGTCGCACGCGCATACACACACACACACACACATTAGAAACAAGGTCTAATATTTGTTGGTGTGCACACATGCAGAGTGCTTGTCCAGCACTGTAGTGCTTTGATTCTCTGTCTTGGAATGAGGTGGTGATGTCATTGTTCCTCTGGGGTTTCTGGGATGAGGTCACTCAGGGCAACACAACCTTGGAGTCATCTGTCTTTTTTGCCCTCCTGCCCTCCCCTCCTCGTCACACCCAAGGAGGAGACAGGAGGAGGAGTCTTAAATGCTACCTTTCTTCTCCGTGCATTTTTTTCTATACAGAGGTCTACCCTCTCTCATCTCACTCTCACCTGGATTGGATTGAAAAGTTGTAGTGGTCTCAAGCTTGACTTTAACCTGATCCCCTCATATTTTTTTTGTACTGAGAAGTAAAAGATGGGCTGCTTCAGGCAGAATCAAGGTCTGGTTTTGTTGATGTGAACTATCAGAATGCACCCATATGCTAAACCGATCACATTTAATATGTTACATAAAATAAACTAGAGGTGGGGAAGAAGCTGTTTTGCAGGTACTTTTCTCTTTAAAAGTGATCATAACAGGTGTTTGTCAGTCCACCTCATGCTTTGAACTGTTAACCAGGGAAAAAAGCCTGAGTAAAGCAATATCACAATTTTTGATGGTTTCCTCAGTATGCAGAAAAAAGCACATAATTAATGCAAACATCTGGTAGAGTTCTGTGTGTATGCATCAAAGTGGAGCTCATCTGGTATTTTCATTTAGTTTATGGGTAAAGTATGGTGCAGACTTTAACTATGACTTTAGCCCTTAATCCAGTGGATGAATCTACTCTAATCCCAGCATAAACACACAAACACATCTTATCAAACAGAAACAATCGTCATTATAGACACAAGCCTGCATAGTCAAATACACATTGTTATGCTGAAATAAAATAGTGCAGACCCATCAAAACCCATTTTCCAAGTGGCTCATGCAAACATGTGTATGAATATGAGTGGTCAGTGTCCCATACATGGATGCTGGCCTACATAAATGTCTGTCCATTTGTTGTGTTCATGGTCATGTGCGTAATTTGTCCTGTTAATCAGAATGGGGCAGAGGATAAACACGACTTTTGGGACAAGGAGAACAGCGAGTGAATTGCAGTGAGCTCACACCGGTCATTATCCTTTTGCTCCATCCGTGGAACTCCTGTGTTCCCTCGAAGCACCTGGTCCTGCCTCCACCCTTACCCTCTCTCTTACTGCCCCAGCACAGGTCGATGCAGTAAGGCAGTGCAGCCCGAGGGTTCAAGGGTCCCAGCTGTGTAAATGTTTTCAGTTGCTGTGTGACTGGAGCTGGGTCCTTCTTTTGATCACACGCCAAGACAAGCCCAGCCTTGGTTGTTCTTGGCAGCTGCTGGGGACGAAAGAATGTCAGCATGACTTTAAAAATATGACGGTTTGTAATTTGGACCACAGACTGAAAACTGAGCCGCTGGTACGGTTTGTGATCGTCTAATTATGCACCCCCTCCCTCCCCTTCTTTGATTCCCTCCCTTCACAAAATCCTAACCCCCCCATCTCCTTTTATTCTTATCCAGGAACGAAGCCGTAAAGCTGGCTTTGTCCCCTGTGAATTATTTTCGGGGTAGGCGTAATGGCTTTGTGCCCTGCTGCATTACTTCTCCGATGTTTCTTCTCATCCCTCCTTCATGGTTGTGTAGTTCTGTGCTTAGTTCAAATGCTAACCTGAGGTACAAGCAACTGATGAGTTTCAAGGGGCTCAGTAACTGCAACATTTGGAAGGGAGAAGGGAGAAGAGGGGGGGGGGGCCTGGGTGGATAATGTAGTTGTACTAGTACTGTAGGTGGGCATCCTTCTGGCTGAGCTGTATGGGGCCAGCCCAGCTTTAAAATTCAGCAACTGGACAGCGGTTTGATCATGCATTTTTGCACGATGCCAATCAAAACCTACAATAAAAAGCACCTATAGTAAACAAAGAGTTGTCACCACAGAGACAGCTCAGAGCACATTATAGGGGAATCTGTGCTCATATGCACATGGATGCATTTATCTGTCCTTCTGTAAATGTGCCAAGTTGTCTGTGCCAGCATCAGGAGGGGGCATTTCTCCCACACAAGTTGATATGAAGTACTCTGCAAATCCCTAAGCTCAAAGCTCAAGCATAAGATGTGTCAAATATTTAACAAATGAATGAGTTTTAATCTGGGGCTCAGGGGAATGGAGCGTCATGATAAGGTTCTTTTTTTGTTTTCCCGTCATTAGCATAATTTCTCTGGAGTACATGTGCAGATTTCGTCGGCTTGTTTGGGATCCCCACTGAGATCTGAAATGGAAGCACAGAATCATAAGAAAAAACCTCTGAGATGTTACAGAACCGCCAGTGCAACAGTAAAGGCAAGCGTTGCCAGCAACACAGCTCCTATTGTGTCTCTGACTGTTTCATCCATTTGCCCCTAATTGGGTTAATTGAAACTTAAATGCAAGATTTGTTTTTTTTCCCCCCTCCGTTCCCTAATTAAACCGTTGTTTTGCCCCTTATCCAATAACACTGTGCATGGACACGGTGCCAATCAGCTAAGAAGTGCAACTTAAGCCATTAAGGGCTGGATGGAGGATTACAAATGTTGGACCACCTCTAATCGGAGTGCTATTGAAAATCCACCTAAGCAGGGAAAGAAATGATTCATTAGCCTTCCACACACACCTACACACTTACTGATGACTTTTATGATTATTTCCCCTCTAAAGAAAAAAATGAGATAATTGCTGATAGCCTTGAAGATTAAATATATGGAACACATGAAAAATGTTTTATTGCTACAATGCAAGATAAAGTTCTGCCTGCTAAAATGCTGAAATGTTTACTTGTTCTATTTCTAAAAAGCCAAAAGCAAAGCTATTCTTGACAGAGAATAAAGAGGAGAAGCAAGATCTGGTTGAACCACTGCACTGGACCTGCAGGGCCAAGATG
>NC_140537.1:399140-409016 GCF_057382185.1 Mchenga conophoros
AAGTGATCAAAATTTCATGCAAGGCTGCAATTGGTGGTATAATGTTGCTCTTTAAGAGGGTTGCCTAATGATTGCCATGTGTGGACAGTGGGTTTTGGAAGGGGATTTTGTGGAGGCAGGGGCTGGGGGCCTGAGACTAGGCCAGACTGTGAAGTAGACTGGTGAAGTCTGGGGGGCTGGGGAGCTTGGAAAGCTGAGTGGAGAGGAGCGAGAAGTCTCACAGAGGGGCTCAGAAAAGGCCAGCCATATGAGATTACAGCATACCTAAGAAATGTGCTCGTCGGGAAAGTTTGTGTATTTTGGGAAGTTCTCCAAATTTTCCATAGACAGCTTTTTTATTTTTTGGGTTATCTCACTCTCCCTCCGCTCCTTCCCTTCGTAGTTTGGACTAATTGCGCAGTGTAGTGCCCGCTGAGTCAATATGAGAAACTGCTCCCTGTCCTTTTTTTTTCTTCCTTCCTTCACCTCTCTTTCAAAACGATATGTGTATTTTTGAATGCAATGGATAACATGTCTGTATATTTTTCAAACCTATGAGTTCAGGGTTGTTTTGTAGGTTTAATTTAAAAAGGATGATATTTTGCAGCCTAGAGGACCCAATGTTTCCAGTTTGTGGCTGAAAGGGGAAACAGAAATAACAAGCCTGGGGACCCACTCCACTGGTGTCTAGAGGAAATAAATAAAGGACATTAAGATGTTGGATTAACCTCAAAGAATGGTTCTTCTAATATTACAGAGCCATTGATGCTCGTGCTCATTGTTTTGGTGATCCTGCTGCACACACACACCTCAATCAGTTTAAAACTAAAATATATAAAAATCTTATAAAACTTTTTTTTTATTCACAAGCCAGCTTGATAAATGCACTTTTCCTTTTCACAGTCTTTTTAAAAAACACCTGATCTTACATATCTGGTTTCAGCAGTTTAGACAGCAGCTCAGCTGAATACAGGCCATGCCTCCACCTGCTGTTGAGCTCCCGCTCGATGCAGTCACAGATCAGCAGCCACTGTGGCTGTTGTGTTAAAGTCCAAAGGCCTGCCAACGCTGACCTGCTTCTACAGAGGTGGTCAGAGGGCTTACTGCACCTCTTTGACTCTTGTGCTAACCGCTCAGCTCGACAGAAGCTCAACACCCTCTCTTCCAGGATATACAGTTACACTCGTGCAGTCAGAGTAGGCATAATAAAATCTTTAATGGGCGGAGGTGCTGCCACATGAGAAGAAATCAGACATTCGCACAATCAGAACACAACATAAACTGGCGGTGCTTATTGCACCAAAGCAGGTGAGTGAATTCTGTTATTGTGACATAGTTTGCTGTTAATACAACATGTCTTATTAGTCTGTTCTTATAGGAAATAGCATTTTACATTTTTTTAAAAACACAAATAGCACCTCTTCTCTTATTATAACCTATAAAAATGTACATATGTTCTTCAAAAATGACAAAAAAGAGCTCCGTCAGTGCTTGAAGATGGAGTGTAACCTCTGATGAGAATATTACACTCCTGCTCTACTGAGACGCGCGACTGCTATCTGTGAAAGACTCTAGATTTAACAAAAAGTTACCTGTGCAAAAAAAAAAGAATAATTTTGTATGGTGCAGCAACATGAAAAACATCTTGTTTTTGCTCATAAGAAGGGAGTTTTGTTATGGTGGCAGCAGCGTTCTGTCTTAGTGGATGTAAAGAATATTAACAGGATTTACATTTAATGTGCAGCATCGAGTTAGTGCGTGAGGGTTCACAGATACACAGCAGAATTTCCCAGTAGAAAGATATTTAATATAACGGAATTGAATTGTTGATGGGAGACAAAATCCTAATGCATGGATAACGAGTGATATAGACACACCGCACGCTGGGTGGAGGGGAAAGGTATTTATCTGGTTCTGTTGCCGGCTGCCCTGCTCTCTGTCCCCTCTCTCACATAGATACTTATCAGCTTTAAAAGGCGGCGATTCACCCTTATCACCCATCAACAGCACCTTGCGACACACGCTGCCTCACCACTACAAATCCCATTACTTTTATCCTTAGCTAATGCTGGGGTGCTGTTGCCTCCTGTCAGGGCCCACGGCACAAACAATTTGCTTTCTTCCTCCTTCCATTTCACAGACCTGCTCACAGTCAGAGCGATGGGGTAAGGCTGGTTAGGGAGAGCTGCAGGCCCTGCAAGAATTGTCACACAAACTTTGAAATGGCTGCTAGAGTCAAAGTAGCTCGGGGGCCAAGAGTTTTATTTCAGAGACGGTGCTAGTGTTATATGACTCGCCTGTTAAGAGTCTTACCAAAGCAAATGGGAAACTGATAGTCTACTGATTATTCGCTGGGAGATATTTTCCTTGTAAATCCAGCAATGCATTAAGTGGGTATAGAGAGCTATTATTTGCTCTGCATTTTGATCGTACTATCTGAAGCTGTAGTAGATGCACAGACACTCACACACACACTCACACACACACACTCTACCCCATCATCCCTGATGCGTCAGGTCTTGTTGTGTTCCCTCTCGGCTCAGCTCCGCCTGCCTGACCCTTCTGACCCGAGTGCATTCCTTTCTGAGGTGATTGGCAGCCCATGCAAATACTACACAACCATGACTGGCAGTGAGAGCCACTCTGTGCCCTTCCCACAATGCCCCTGGCCCCTCCCCGTCAATAGACGCTGAGCTGGCGTCATTGTCCCGATACAGTGACCTTTTACCTCGCCAAAGTTAGTGCTTCCTGGGAACCACCCCAGAACTTTTCTCCGATCCGTATTGGAATGTTTGACACGTAGACATGATCTCTATGTTTACCTCCCTCTCTCCTCGTTATCATTGCGTTTTTCTTCTTCACTATCTCTGTGTGTATCCTTCTCCCCCCTGGCAGTCCCAGCTGTGAACACAACATAGCGGGGGAATGTTTTTTTAAGCCCACTAAAAAATATTCTATTAGCATAAATTTGGTTCTGTTTCGCTGCCTTTCTGCAGTGTCACAGTCAGATCTCTTTGCTTTAAGGATTGAAAGGTAAACAGCTTTAGGTGTTGTTTGTGGGTTAGCTTTCCTTCTTGGCATGACAAGGCCTTAGGGCACCAAACGCATTACAGCTCTAACTGTGTCAAATCTCAGAGGGCTAGGAGGACCCCAGCCAACCTGTGTTCTCTAATGTCACACACCAGCAGTAAGCCAAGCCAATAAAATGAACACCCAGTGATCAAAGAGGTGACAAGGATGCTCGTGACAGTGGGATGAAATTCTAAGTTTCCTATGACACAACACAACACAGGGATGCAAAGCCTTTGCATACATATTTCCCCCTGCAGCAGTCTATGTGAGTGGTAGTAGAAGGGCTTGGAGGTATTTGGATCATTAATAGATCCCACTACTGAGCTGTTGTGCAGTACTTTACGCTGCCTGGGAATATTCCCTAATGATTTTCACGGACCTAAGCCCACTTCTTCTCTCCTCCCAGCCTAATCTGTTATTCCTTTTGTTCATTTGCCTTTTGTTCTTTTCTCTTTATACTTTTTGCTTCTATCTCTTCTCTATTCTTTAATTACTGTTCCCACCCAGTGAGAGCCATGTCTCTGTGGCCCTCCATGTCCCAGGAGAAGTAGGGAGACGCAACCATGTGGCTTTACTGACAATGACATGAATGGCCACGGTGGCAGGGCCACCTCTCTGAGGACTTGGACACGGAGGAAAGGAGGGGGCGGGGAAGGTGTAAGAGGAGGAGAAAAGATGGCGACAATGAAAAAGGGGTGGGAAAGATGAGCGCAGGGAGCCCTGGTTCAACCTCCATTTCTCTTTCTCTATTCTCTGTGGTTTGGAAGGATTTCTCAGTTCCCTGGGTGGTTTTACACAGAGAGATTGAATAAGGAGTGGGGAGGGGTGGTGGTCTAAATCATAGAGGACAAGAGGCAAACAAGCAGGAGAACTTCAACAGATCCTGAATCTTTATTTGCACTTTTTGCACCGGTGATGTAATTGCTGTGCCCAGGAGGCCAATAAAACTTAATGGCAGGGAATTGTTTAGCCACCAGCTAAACTGCACTGGAGATCTTGAACCAGAAGCTTGGTGGTGAAGAATTTCTTTCTTGAAAAACCTCCTAATTTATTAATAGCACCCACTAACTGGTATTTAAGACAAAGATGACGTTAATGACACTAGATTATGGAGAGGTTAATGACGTGGATAATGTGTACTTCAGTTATTTCAACCTGTTCCCCTCAAAATCATGCAGAACATCCTAAAAATGTGCATCCTACTGTGAGCTACCACAACACATACAGTATAATACTAAACACAGACGCGCACACACGCGCGAGTCTATATTTCCACCAAGCTGACAACTTAATGCTATTTCAGCCAAGGCAACAAGATGGAATCCGATTGGCAGGATATCATAAAAATCCAGACTGAAAGTGTGCTCCCGAAAATCTGTAGAACAGCATAATTCACATCTAAGCTCGAGAAGGAGACACTGTCGTCAGCCCCCCCAAACCCATCATCATCATCCTACCCCCACTCAGCAACCTACTAATGCTATTTACTGCCAGCTAGTCCGTGCTCATTCCACACACCTCCACCAGATAATTTTTGTTTTAATAAAATCGCTTAAACAATTAATTACAGTCGCCTTCCCCCCCTCCGTACACCTCTCCTTTGGCCCCCTCCCTCGCAGCCGCTCCATCTCTAACTCATTCCCCTGTGTCGTAGGAGATACAGGCTGTAATAAAAAGACGTTTATTGGACGATTTTCTGGGGGCCCGTTGGTTATTAACATGTAAATTAAATCATCACAGCTGTTCCATTTTCAATCAGATGGAGTTTGAGGGAGGCGGGGCGCAGATGAGGACCCCGTTGCACTGATTTTATTACACACACCTTCATTAGGAGCCCTGCAGCCGCGATCACCACCACCACAACAATCAACCTCCTGACACACACACACACACACACACACACACACACACACACACACACACACACACAAACAAGCAGCGAGGCAGGCGCTCACACACGTACTGCACGCAACGATGATGCCAAATGTTCCCACTAGCATGGAAGCTACTCCCACGTAGATGCTGATTTACAATATTATAATGGTGGCAATACTCTAACCCAAGTTTTTGACTGCAATATAAGGAAAATATAAAGTTGGAGATGTGAAAATAATTAAAACGAGAACAATTTTAAGGGCAATTTTCAAGATTTTCATGTGTAATATTTTTGCCCTATGTCATGTGCAACCAGTGGAAATGATTGATTAATGGCAGCAAAATCCTCATAGATCAATAGCCTACTTTTTGTTCCCTGATTGGTTCACTTGGTGGCTATTTCGCCCTCAGAGCTCTTGACCCAAACATGAAAAGCGACACACTCTTAAAGACAATGATGCCTCTCTGATGGCTGTGGAAAAAGAAGCCTTGTGTCTTTGACTAGAAAGTTCCCAGACTCCAACGGGCCCCCGGAGAGGAGCAGACAAATGCTGTAACTCAAAGGAATTGTCAGAAAATGTAGCAGATGATGGACTTTTCCAATGATCATTTTTCTAATGCATATATATGTTTTAAAGGCCACTGAGACGGGCCAATCTGTTAAACGAGCAGTATTTAAAAGCGCGGGGCAGCAAGGCTCAGGGCCGTGATGAGATATTGGTAAGCCCATGTAGAAAGGTTAATGTTACCCACAGAACGTGCTAATGGTTGTGGTTTGACAATGGCCTGTGGGGAATGTGGCAAAAACCTCGCAGAAGCTAACTCATTGACACATAAATTCTCTGTTTTCAACAATTTCATTATCATCTACACCATTTTACTGTGACATATATCAATGGAATGAAGTAGATGGTCTTATTTTTCTTGCTTCCCCTCCTTAACTCACGGGCCTGAGAGGATATTGATCTTTCATCTTTTCAGAGGAAGAATCACGTTATTGCAAATGAAGAATAAAGTGCAGAAACCACATAAAAATTAAAGGACGCGGCATGCAGCTTTAAAGCGAAACATGCCAAAATATCAACGGCATTTATCTTCGTAAAATAAAATACAATATGTATAAATAAGTAAGCTTGTTTGAAACATTATAGCACGTATATAGTTTAAGGATAGGCATAAAACTAAGTGAACAGAAAAGAAGCAACTGCTTTGCAACTGAACTGAATGTTGACTACTTAAAACCTTCCTTAACTAAGTATTACATCTTGTGCTCTCTGTCACTTGTATAGGTAGTGGTGAGATAATGGATTGACCTCTAGTCTGCCCGCGCAGAGTGGCTGCATTATAGCAAAGCCAGTGTGAATAAAAGAAAAGATGGTTATTTTTAGCGCTCGATTGAAATTCTGAAGAAATCTGCCACTGGGCTCAGAGTGCAGAGTTGTGAGGGAGATAAGATCAGAGTGAAAGAAAGAAAATGAAAAGAGGAAGGTAAAGGAAGTATTAGAGGAGCTGAAGGAGAAAAGAAAACGTGAAGTAAGAGAACTTGTGGATTGGAAATGTTACCATTTTCGATGCAGTCGGTGGTGCTGCTGTCTATATCCACTAAGAGCAATAATGCAAAGCTGGGAGAGGATGCGTAATTTGCATAAATTATGTATTAATCCTGATTAATTAGCATATATATTTGAATTAGGATTTGAAGGCTTTAAGGCCTATTTTGATTATTCCACTATGATTTCAGCCTCTGATCACCCTGAAAAGAGGATGTAAGTTTGTGCATTCAGCATTAATACATTATGCTAATGGTGGCTAATACTGATATGCATGGATTTTACCCTGCTTTGCCATGCTTTACCACAGAGTCAAGTATGTTTGTTTTAGTTTATGTTAAAAGAGGCTTACAGGAACTCACATCCTCCAATTAATGGAGGATAAACTTTGCAGAATTCTGGCCAGTTTCCCATTTCTTTGAAACAGTAAAACCTCATCCTACACTTCCTCTTCATCTTTATGATTATTGCCGTCCCGAGAATCATCTACATCATCGCTCTAATTTGCCTCATTAGTTACAGTAGTTAGGGTAACGATGATCCTCCTTTAATATGTCAACGGCCTTTATGTGTAATCCAGAGGAACTATACATGTCTATGTCAAGGCCTATTAGAAACAGACAAATAATATCTGTATCTGTTAAATAGATCAGCCCAGTAAACAGTGCAGTTTATCAGCATTGGTGGCTGCCTTTATGACTTAATCTCACGTGGCCGGGCAACTCTGCCACAGGTCATATTGGTTTATTGTTGTGGCACAATCTAATCAATGGCATCGATGCTGAAAAGCTAATTGCAGGTCTTTGTATATTGATCTTTGGATGTTATTCAGAAATTTCCCCAGCAATCAGTTTTTTAGTGTTTCAACATGTTTTAGCCACATGGAATAAAAAAAAGGAAAGGAGAACATTTTAGTTTAGTAATATTTTCTATTTGATATTATTTTGTTATTTACTTTCATTTAGTCTATAGCATTTATGCAAATGGCTTTTAGCCATTTTATGGTGTCCTGCACTCATGCATGACATGACACACAGGGATGATGTTGAGTGGCTCTTAAGCAGAAATTCAGGAAAGGTTATTTATCGCAGAGGTGCTGGTATATCTCCAGACCCACCAACTAATGCCTCCCTTAACTTGACAATCAAAGTAGAGAACTCGCCACCACCCTCCTTCCCACCCCACGAAAGGCCCACGCTTCTTGTGTCACATGCAACATTGCTTGTCTGTTACATTACATTGATCAAGGGGTGATAACTTGTAATAATTGGATGTTAAATTAAAGAGCTCTCTCCTAGTTCTTGCCATCTCAATTTTAATTGTCATTGGGTGGCAGTTATGATGATGTATGAGGGATTGTGTTTTGCGCAGTGGAGCATGACCCTGATGAGTAATGCTCCTTTTGGCTGCTTGGCATCCCTCCACTTGTGGGCCTTAGCTTTTTGCTGGTTGTAATATTAGGAAGACTTAGGCAAAGAAGAAAGAAGCAAAGAGAGTTAAGTATGGCTTTGGGGTCTTGAGGGAGAGGATTAAGGAAAGCAACTTGCAAAATATATGTTTTGCTCTCTCCTTCGCTGTGGATGTTTGTGTGCAGTGCAGGATACTGCATGTCTTACTACCCTTGTGGTTTTGTGTCTGCCTCCAAATAGCTGTTTAGAGCCAACGCAGTCTACTTTTTCCTGTGCTGAGACAGCTGTGCTATCACCTGCCCTAGGAGTGACAAAGCAGAGTCCTTACCCCTTATTATGAGAACATGAGGTCAAAGGCACAGTCGCATATGACAGACACCTCTTCACTTACTGACCTCTGTCACTTCTCATCCATATAAACCACCACCATTGGCTCCTTGTTTCAGACAAGGACACTATGCTACTCAACTATATCATCCGCAGAATTCATCCTCCAGGGTGACAGCCTCTACACAAGGTCCTTTGCAAAGAAAAAGCTGTTTAGTAACAGAGGCTAAAAAACTGTTGAATTAATATGCAATGGAGAGTTAACAATTCCCGTAACAGCTAATGCATCCTTTTAAACAGCTCGCCAGCCTTTAACCTGTAATCCTTAGATGATGATTAAAAAAAATATTCTAGCACTGCTATAACTGACAACAGAGAGTTACAATTCATAAAACTGTCACATACTCCAACACAAGCTCAGTAAAATCTTATAGAAAGGAAATGGCTGACACTAGACCAAGAAAAAAAAATATTTTTTTTAAAGAAACTTGTTGGAGCAGGGCCATACTCTCACATTAAAACATGCAGGCATAGCTGGAACCAAAATAAACCAGTTAAAAACTACACAAACAGTCTACAAGACAAATCTAGCGCACACATAGATAAATATACTGTGCTGCAGACATGCAAACATGGCAATGTTAACATCTTGGGACATCCTTGGACACATTCACAAGCACTGCTTCTCATCCCAAATAAGCAAACACAGGCAGAGGTAGATAGCAGATAGTCATGTCGACAGCTCCTGTACCAGAGAAAGACGAGCAGTGCAGCCCAAGCAGCGAGACCCAAAGAGCAACAAGGCCCAGAGTAAATAAATACGCACACGCTCACACTTTCTAAGCTATCCTCCGAAGGCTAATGCAGCAGCAAATTACCATATTCAACAGGCTCATCTCCCTCTGTTCATTAGCAGATAAATGATATGCCTATATTTAAAGAACTATCACACATTAGTGTCATCATGAAATGTGAGTGCATACCACGCACACACATCCGCACCCTCGCAAGATTTTGTGAGTGAGCGTATGTTTCTTAACTCCAGAAGATCATCCTCCATCACGCCTCTTTTTGTGTCCCTGTGCTATGCTTGCTGTCGGGGAGTTTGGCAGCATGTGTGTCTGCGTATGGAGCTCCCTGGTGATGCGGAGCCAGCTCAGTGAGCTGTCAGTGGGGGGGGAGGACAGAGCTAGCGATTAGCATGAGTTTCCATGGGGTGCCGCAATGGCTGCTGGGAGATTCCATCGTCGATGCGGACCTGTCTCTTCATCAGAAAATGACAACCCCCTATGGCATGATGCACTTAGTCGATTCTAAGAACCAGCTGCATCCAAATCTCCAGGGTACATATGCTCTTTCTTACCTTCATCGCCATCATCAACATAATCACAATGTTCCTTATATCTTCTTCTTTATCCTTATTATTGATTGGCACATTTTTGGTTTGCCTCACATTGTCATTTTTAGTGTTTTGTTGACAGTGTTGACAGTGCTGCACAGGATAGCTTCACCATGAGCTTACACTAAGACAATGCTCATTTTTATTAGTACTCGGATTCTAGAAGTTAGCTGCTATAGCTGCTGCATGCTTCTAAACCATGCTTCCTATGGACTTCAACTGCACATTCATTGATCTGCAGATTCACTGTTCAGTGGTAAAACTT
>NC_140537.1:409116-470592 GCF_057382185.1 Mchenga conophoros
AGCATAAGGGGAGACAGCTGTAGCCTTATTAAAGTGTGCTACAGAGCATATGCAGCATCGTGTGTGAGTATTTCATGTGAAAGTTACCACTCTCTCGCTACTAAAATGCTTTCCTTTTTATCTTTTTAATAAACTGTACATTGGTTTCTATGCATTGAAATTAAAGTTTGGGTGGTGGGTTTGGGGGAGTATACACATTCGACAGTTTGTCCCACACTCTTAGCATTGCTTTTAAATTTCGAGCTAAACCACCCGCCTTTGAGAAAATACCACATGATGACGACTGAAAGTATTTCTGTGGCATGGTGTCATTCTCACGAGCGGATACATTGGAACAGTGTTAGCTAACAAGTGCGCTACTGACGAGCGTGTGAAATTCACTGAACAGGAAAGGGAATTTCTACATTCGAATGGTATAGAATGTTGTTGAGTGAAAACACTAATGTAGGTAATATGTAATTTACGTACGAGATAGATGCAATTCCTCTGCTTTGATATATAAAAGATAGTAAAACCACAGCAGCGATTTTAATAGGAACATCTGATGTTTTGTAAAAAAAAAATATATATATATATATATATATACTTAATTCACCCAGTACACCTGACTATGTACATGAAAATGGACCTGAACTTACACAGATGCATAAATAACCTTGGGGTCTGTGGGTTAGGGCCGATGGTTTGTAACCATGCATTTGCAAGCAGAACCAAAATGGCCACGTGAGTGGACCCAGTTGCTGTCACTTCACGTCCTGAAAACAGATTATATTACGCACACACACAAACAGACACATACACATATACAAACCAGGAAGTTTAGCTGCTGTTGTAACGCTCAACCCAAGCATCAGGCTGGCACCTCCCAGTTCGGTCCCAGTGTGATTATGTGTGATTTTGTGTCTGTGTCTATGTGTGTATGATAGTCTACCCCATAAATATTTCAGCCTTGACCCAGTTCCCCAAAGTACTGGGATGTGTTGTCTTCACCAGAGGAGACGTGGTGTCATATATTCCAGGTGGTTAACTGAGTCACTGTGTGCGCTGTGACATTTCAACCCACTCTCACCTAATTCATTTGCAATCACTATTATATTGTGTGTTGACCAATACATGTGCAAATGACTTGAAAGAGTGTTTAAAAAGTCAACGAAAGAAAGTGCAATTATTTTCAAATCATTTTGTAACAAATCAAATGCCCAAAAGGGGAAATTTGGTTGTATGGCTGTAAATCTGATTTAATCTGAAAATTTAGGCTAAGGGATGACAGAACACTGGAAAAGTTGGGAAGTTGTAGGAAATCAAGACTGCTGAGGTTAATAAAACAATTAGGTATAAAAAGAGCATCCAAGAGAGACAAAACTTTTAGAACTAAAGGCGCAAGAGTTCGAAATTTAACAAAAAAAATCTTTCCCCAACATCAGATTGAAAGACATTCTGGTATTTCATCATCTATGGTACATAACGTAATTAAAAGACTCAGAAAATCCAGAGAAATGCCAGTAAAAAGGAATGAGACTGTTCCATTAAAACAGCAGAGGAGTGGAAATCACTGCATGGGCTCAGGAACACTTCCAAAAATCATAAACACAGTTCGTCACTGTGCCACGAATGCAAGTTAACTCCACCATGCAAAAAAAACCCCAAACACCCCAAACCAAAAACCCCATACAAACAGATAAACAAGAAACAAGAGACATCACGCAATATCTTTTTATCAGATGCGCTTATGTTCCACTATTATGCACATGATGTCCACCAGCTGCGGCAATATTTTATTGGCTAGAGATAACAGCACCATTTTAGTCCACAGAGAGGTGGCACTGGTCATAAGTTGCAGAGTTATGAGCCATGAGTCTGTGATTTGCCTGACGTTTGACCGTTGCGTTTCGCACTTAGTTCACTTTTTTTGTCACTCAATTCTGAGTCTCACACGCTTTTTACTTTGACTTTCACCCCCTGGTTAGGTTTAGGCACTAAAAGGTGCTTGGTTACATTTAGGCACTTAGAACCATACACTCGGGAACTTAGTTGAGAGAAGGTTTTGAAAAGAAGAGGGCATGTCCCCCTCTTCTTTTCAAAACCCAGCTTTTTTTTTAATGTGTCAAATGAGTTTGAGACCCCAGAGTGAAGATGATTTACAAAGTACATATATTGTACTTTGTATACATATATTGTATAGCTAGTATAATATACAGTTTACACAACTTTGTTAACTTGTCCATGAACACACACACAAGCAGGGTACAGTGAGACGCCTTAAGGTATATCCTGTACGTGCAGAGTCTTCCTGGAAAGAGGAAGGTAGCAGTAGCTGGCAGGCTCACTGCTCCAAATCAATACGGGACTGCTTTTACTGCTGTTTGTGGATGCCTCTTCACCATTGTGTTATTTGATCCTTCACTGAGCTCTGTTCATTTGTTGTTCATTTGCTCTGTTGTGTTGGTTCAATAAATCTTATATCATTTTTGTTTTCCCCTATTACAAATAGCCAGCTCTCCTCTGCCAGGTTCTCCACAGTATGTCTGCACGTTATTGTCTTACCAGCATTATAAGGCAGGCCCATCTGTGAGCTGGGAGAACAGATTTGGTGGAAGCATGTCATCTACAAAGAAAATCTAATTTGCACACGCTGAAATCACACATAATATTCACATATTAGGATTGTAGTAAGCAAAATTGGCGTTTCAGACCAAGCCCCTATTTTGTTCGTTTGCAGGCTCTGGCTGTGCAGCAAAGCCAACTAAAACTCAGACCCAGACTCAGTGTGTAGTGACAGTTAAAACGTTGGTGTTTAATAAAATTACAAACTGGTTTCCAGAGGGCTAAGGCACTGTGTTTACTGCTTTAACATTTTCATCCATCTGTAAATGTGATTTACACTCTGATAGAGTTGTGCAGCTACACCATGACCTCAGTGACCGATGATGTTAGATAGCTTGCCAGTCAGAGAAATATCTGGCACGTTTTCTTTTAATGTATTGAAATATTATTGGGAGATTAACAGTACATTTGGTATTGCCATTTCACAGTATCATGTCAGAGTCCTCTGTGTATGACTGACAGAACACAATTTACAGGGAGCAATTCAAAAATAGCAGCTAGGCTAGAAAAGGTGCAAAAGTATGCAACCCAAACAGCCCATTAGAGTCTGTGTAAATGGAATTATTAACGTCATAGATAATACAAACACAAACACACACACATACTGTACAATGGCCGACCTGCCAGCAGCTCCATTTAGGTCACAGTCACGGTTTGCCAGACCACAGGTGGTCTTCCTGTCACAACCAGTGGACCATGACTATGCAGGATTAGTGCAGACAGGTAATCATACTCATAGAACAAGACAGTTTATATTAAACAAGAGACTGAGAAGTTTCAATGAAAACAATAAAGGACAGTTGTCTGATGTTTGACTTTACAAGGAGGACAGCAGAAGAGAAGAGAAGAGACTGAGTTTCTGTGTCCACCAGGTTTTGTGCATAAGACTGTGCCAGCCATGCCAGGAAGCCTGTCACTGCTCTGAAGCCCGAGAACCCTGGTGCCACCCGCCTTTGTTTATGTTTTATTCCACTCCTTCCTTGCCATGGCAACCTTCTATGTTTTCTCCCCCCCAAACCATGATTCTTCTCTTTGGTCTCCTTTTCTCCACCTCATCACCTCTTTTTCACCATGTAAAGTGATTCTCCAGGTGGAAGTTGGCCGTTTAGGCTTGTGGACTGGCAATTGACTGGTGCGTGGTTTCTCACTGAACCCATGCTCACCCCAGGGACTGAAGCCCGAGGGGCTCTTGAAGCTCTGTGCGGCTGACGTCCAGCTTCTCCTCATCCAGAAGGACTGCCGCCTTGGCATACTTAGCGCTCCCAGCTCCAGACAAAGACTGCTATGTCCTGTGAATGCTGTCAGAGTCAGTTAGGATTTACAATGAAGCCTGATTAAACTGTGCAGATTATTTCCCTCCAATACTGGAGCCAAAAACCAAACTTGGATATGGAAAAAAATGCATGACCTTGCCATCATTCACAGTTTTGTGACATCTGTGTCTATACATCAATGTAACAACATGACATTCCAGTCTCTCTGTATGATGCGTTAGTATGTCAGCACACTTACATTGTCTCTGCGTGTGCATGTACCTGTGGTGGTGTCTGTTGCCAAAGAGAAGATCACCTTGACTGTGGTCAGTCAGAGAGAGCCATGGGCAGCAAAACTGAGAAGGTGGGGTTGTACTGGCTCCCAAAAGGCTGTTCTGTTCAGCACAACAGTCTGTAGCCCCCGCCCCTTAAACTCTCTCTCTTTCCTTTCTGTCTCCCCCTCCAGCTGGGAGGTCCCAGGAGATAGTAAGGCTCACTGACTGATTAGGTCCCAGGTAAAGCACTGCCCTGCAGCCTGTTATAAAGCCAAAGTCAATGATGACGTGCACAAGCACACGCACAGCTACAGTAAACCTCTCTCTATGATTTTTTTTTTTGTAATAGAGTATGCAGACACACATACAGGCACACACATGAGTGCACACCTACTGTCTCAATCAGACAGCTGCTCATGCAGCCTGCTCACCACTGGGATTTCCCTGTGTTGTATATGATATAATGATATTATTCCCTCTATTTGCTGGGTAGTTAGGCACTATGCCAGGCGGCTCTCTTATGAAATTGGGGTACCATTATGATATTATTTCAGGATATGAAATGGCTGTGGAGTGGGTCTGTAGATATAAAGAGTCTTATTTAAAATCTCCACATCATGTTTCTATTTTAATTGCCTCCTTTTCAGTCTTCACATATCTTGGTTACTTTTCTCTCCGTCTCTTCTCGCCTCCAAGCATTCTTTGCACTAGTTTTGCCTTTAACAATAGCTTTCATAGCATTGTACCCACATTTATAAACAAGGCACCACAGTGCAAATAAGGAAGTTAGTGGACAATGGCGGTGACCCCCTCCAATCCACAGGCAGTAAAACGATAGCAGTCTCTGATTCTATTCTCTGCTCTCTACCATTTTACAGTCTGTCAGCCTGTTAGTAGCTCTGTAGTTTGAAGCTCAGACCGGAACCCTCCAATGCTATTTCCAGCCTGTTTCTGAAAACCCGCTATTGTGGAGGTATAATTACAGGCCTATACGCTGTGCTTAATTCTCAAACAATAGGGTATACTTTTACACAAGGACATGAAATTACGCTCCATTCAGAATGTACTTGACTAGACAACAGAGCTCTTCATGTTCAGGGGGACATTTATGCTTCTCTAACAATACTGTGCAAAAGCCAGACTGTAAGTTTCTTCCTGTTGTTCCCTGTTATTACTTTAATGTTCTCCAACAAAACAATGACAATGGTGTTATCTATCTATCTATCTATCTATCTATCTATCTATCTATCTATCTATCTATCTATCTATCTATCTATCTATCTATCTATCTATCTATCTATCTATCTATCTATCTATCTATCTATCTATCTAACAGTAAGTCCTATGATTTTTCTCCGTGTGTTGCCCATCTCATAAACCAGCTGTTGTTTCTGATGGGCTACGGGACAAAGGCCATTGATGGGCTTTTGCGACACAGCGTCAAGCTGTGTTGCATGGAAGTTAGATCTCCCTCTATTTATGTCACCCAGTTCAAATCTGTGCCAGTTTTAAATTTGCTTTTCCATAAATTTTGCAAATTGCCGTTTGGCGTGAACACTTATTGCAGCAATGGTGTTGGTTCGCCAATTCTCTGTCAGCCTCCTCTGACAGCCACACAACTCCTGACTCTTAATGGGTGGAAATGCTAACAGCATACGATTCTGGTAAGATACTTTTTATTTATTTTTTTTGTCCGCAATATTAGTTATCCACACGTTTGAGAGCCATAACGTCATAACCTCAGCAACAGACTGGACCCTGGCACTGTTCTGGAGTAACTGCCACTCAGCATTACTTGTCAGCCTCACAGAAGAGATGGGGCTTTTCATTTTTTTTAAAAAAGAAGCATTTTCAGAGTCAAATAAGATAATAAGCTTATTTGCGACGCCACCAAAACACACCACAGTAAACAGTCCTATACTATTGACTAATGTTTTAGTGGATGAATTTTGTGGGCTGTTAACTTTCTGTCAATACAATGTCTGTTGTGAAATGTCAGTATGCTATTTCATGTAATGCCATTTGAATTCCCAACATTTCACTGTAGGCTTCTGACAGAGAGTTTTATGTGTCTTATGTTAGTCATCTCCTCCTCCAGTCAGTACTCCTTCAATCCTTTCGTATTTAACGCAGCCATTTTATCGTTGTAAATAAATTGAAGGATTCATTTATAATGATAATGATAAAAATTGAGCCCAAATTTATCTAATCATGTAAGGAAATATTATCTTTCTTGGTTTGTGAAATAGTTACTATTTATTTCCATTTGTTTGCTTTTTCTACCCTTTAGTTTAATTTGATTAAATGTTGTAATTTGTAGACAACAGTGTAGACAAGATATAAATCCACTAGGCGCTCATGGTGATCATTTTTAAACATTTCAAAATGTTTTTAATTTAAAATTTACACCGAATAAAATTCCTCTACAAGTGCTTATGTGTTTAATAATAAAGCATTTGAACACACAAATCTCTTAAACTGAATTTTTCATGAGCTGGACAAACATGCACACATGAGAAAAAAAAATTGTAGGAATAAAGTAAACACGCATCGTGGTTCCTGCGAGATGGCATTCAGTCCACACATCACTTCGTATTTGCTGCTATTTCATATCCACACCTGAGAAAACACAATGATAGCCATACAGCAGAGGAGGCAGCAGAGGAGTAAACAGCATGAGGGCACCATTTTCAAACTGTGGTGACCAGTGGCTCCTGTCTGCCTCACAGCCTTGCCTCTGCCCCAGTGGTTCAATGCAGGTATTCACAAACTGGATTCCAGTGGCCACCAAACCATCTAACCCAAGTGGACACAGTGACTCTTCTCGGTAAATAGTGGCTTGTGCCAAAGTATAAACCATACAGTCTCCTTTCCTCTGTAAGTATCTCAGTCTCATTTTTTTGTGCTCCGTGGATTCGCTTCTCTCTGAACCCATCACAAGATTAAAAATGAAAATGAACATGCTGTTTAACAGACCTCACAATTCATGTCCTGGAATTAAATGCTCCCAGTCAGTAATAAATGTAAATGCTGTGTTGGCTCTATTTTCTCTCTAGAAAAGGAACTAATGATGGTTTGGGGGAAGGTTTACTTCAAAACTATATTTATAAAAAAGATTAAAATGACATTAAGTTGTAAAAAGAACAAACATGTTAAGCAGTTGAGAGTCATTTTCTTTTCTTTATTGAAATTTATGTAATTATTGTTCTGCACTTAATATCTCACCTAAGCAGCTGTGAAACATGCAAGAGACTTGAGGATTTGGCATGCTCTTGGTAGACACAAAATGCAAATATGGGCCTGCAGAAGAGCTCACTGGAGAACAAACCACACCACTGAGGAAAAATCAAACCAAAAGCACAGCTTTATGAAATCAGAAGGCCGTATCTCTGTGCACACATTGCGGTTGATAGTTTCCTTTTGTTGTTTACTTGCTGTTTGACTGATTTGTTTCTTGGATTCCAGTCAGTCAGACTCTCGGTGACACGAACTGAAATTACATGCAATAGTTTCAAGGAGTCCCTGTCAACCTAAATGTTGGTTTTGAGTTCTGCATTTTGCAGCTTCAGTATTTGGGTTTTTGCTGCTGCCATGCTATGGGGGTTTCTGTTGTTGTTTGTTTGTTTGTTTTACCTCATGTGAATGAAAGAGTGCAGTGTTAATTTATCAGCTAAAGCTAGGACACTTGGTTAGCAAGCTACATTCATAAATTTTTTCAGTGAAAGCAACAGACTGTTAAAAATACAATTTCAATCACCAAAACTCAAGCACAAATTCCTTGAATAGTCTAGGAGCTGATTTAGACTTCTCCAGGGAATCTTTGTAGAGTCTACGATGTAAGTAGCCGATGTTGGCGGCATTTGTGCTTGTGGGTGCTGGATTATGTGTTAATTATCGTGTGGTCATACCCTGGTGTTTTACATACGATACTGCAGGGGTTTTTTCCCTCTTGTTCCACCTCTTTGTTGTGGTTAGTTTCTTCAAGGTGGTCATAGCCCATTTCCACTAGTACCTACTCGGGTTAGCTCGGCTCAGCTCATTTTTTAGGGTTTTCCATTAGGTCGACATACCTGATACCAAGCTATCTGAAGCGATCTGAAAATGTGACGTCAACAGACTGCATGCCACCGATTGGCTAATCAGGGGCATCACTCGATGAGTAATGAAAGCATTTCTTTCACAAAAATCAAAACCGCAATTTTTAAAACCTGACAAGGAGGGAAATGGCTACATAAAAGAAACAAGGCTGTGGTTCCCAAGCCTGATAAACAGCCATTCACCAACCGCCAGGTATATCATCACTTAATGTCCTTCATTTTTGTGGTGTTCGTGTTGCATATGAATGACGTTACTGGACATTCGGCTGCGTTGCCATGATGACCCTACACAATTTAGGTGGTACTCGATTATAATGGAAAACGACCAAAAGAAAGTCGAGTCAAGCTGAGTAGGTAGTAGTTGAAAAGTGCTGTCTATCAGCTACAAGGATAAAATGAAACAAAAGACAACGCTCACCAGAGATGACAGATCAAGTTTCATGCAGCGAGTTTAATGCGTTTAGCTGTTATTGATGTTTCTTCAAACTTTATGTGATAAATGCAACCAATCATTTTTTTGTCCTTCCTTTTCTGCTTTTACTAAGTATGTAAAAAGAAAAAATAATAAATGTGAGTAGAATTAGAACCTCTTCTTGCATTTGCATTTGTGGAAAATATGACAGGTTGGCTTCTTGTACCTTCTCTTTTAGGGCAGTGCCTTCCCTATTGCTCTGTGTATGTCTTCTTTGGTGGGTGTAGCTGAGCGACTTAAAGGTGCAGTACACCTAAGCAGGTTGGGCACTGTGAGGCAGTGTTGCCAGAGCTTTTTGTCTTCTCTTAGTGTTTCTCTTCTTCCCCAGGCTGGCTGGCTGACAGAACGTTTGGTTTTCTCTTTTTATTTTTTCTTGCACTCACTTACTCATACACTTAGCACGCACATGCATATTGAACACATGCTAATTTGATGACATTTCTTCTTGATCTAATTAAAATACCTAACGTCATGTTAAGACTATATGCGGTCTCCTTTTTTAAATTTTTGAGCCACGTTGTGACCAAAAATGACAGTATGGAAAATGACCATAACATATTTTAATGAGCTTATATGCATTGTAATTTTATTATGTGCAAGAAGTAAAATCTGTTATATCAGTATATTGTCATACATATATAGTAACGTAATACAACATTATAGGCCTATTTTTGATTAAATTGTCTGCTAAAATTTGAAAAAAAGCTTTATTTATATGCTGGGAGGGTTTAACATTACAAGCTAATAAAATCCATATTTTTGAACTGTTAAAGAGAGTTTAAACAGAACTCTAGGTGGTGGTATTCATCATTAATTAACTGAATGCCATTGCCAGGACACACAACATCTTTGAAGAACAAACAACGAGAACAAAGTAATTCCTAGAATTTTGATAGGAACTTAAAGACCTGCAGTAGGTCACGAATTGTACTTGAATAAATATTTTTTTTCCTCATTAACCTTTCTACATGATTTATTGGCTGTGACATAAGTAGAGACCGGTGTATTTTTGCAGGAACCTAAGCATCATCTTGCTATGGCAAGCAGTGGTCTAAAGGCTTTCCACATTTATCAAGCATAATTGCTGCTTAAAGTCTTAAATTATTTATTATTGTGAGATCTGACAGTGCTGCTCAGAAGCAAATTGGGATCATCTTCCATGACCACCAAGGATTTGCAGATTGGAGGCAGAACTAAGTTTATTTCCTCAGCTCTGCTTTTATCCCTGCAAACGAAGCGTTTAAAAGGATCACCCGCGACAGATAACCACGTTACTGTACAGACGAATAACGTCGCTGCTCTTAAGATCCTGATTTTGTCTGTGAATTTTTTTCTCTCTTTCCTTCACCCTAGTCTAATTGTGCTGATGCTCTCCCCGTGGGTTTTAATGTTTGACACGGCGAAACGCTCTTAAATCCTCCTCAGTGCTTCCTCCCTTATGAGACCCAGTATCTTAAAAGCAAAAAGGATGTATGTCTAATTCACAAATTTATCACTTTGCAAAATGATGCATTAAATGAGAGGGGACACGCTCTGATTTGAAATGCTGACTTTAGAAAAGAAGTTGTGATTTTCAAAATTAGTTTAGATGGGCTCCCTTTCACCCCTCACCCACCCGGCTGCCTCCTACGTCCTCTTGCTTTCGCAGTTATATCACTCTTGACACTATAGCACACAACACACACTCAGTCTTGCTATGTATACTTGTGATCTACATATATACATATGTATTCTGTACATGCATTTTTTTGTTTTTATTTTTTAAAGAATATTCTGACAGGATTGCCTTCATCAGATTATATTTGTTGTTGAGGACAAGCCATAATCTTGCTTTTCTAAGCCTTGAGTGCTTTTCATGTTTTTGACCTTGAGAAACTGCTCAAATTCTGCTTAAGGCCAGAGTTAATATTTCAGACTTACTGGCAGAGACTTCCCAGCTGGTTTTTCACTTATATCGTTCATCACAGACTTTCTTTCATGTGCCCTTCTTCATTCTTTGCTGTAATAATTGAAAAGAATTATTCACTAAAGTGCTACTCCGCAGTCTTAATAAAACAAAAGTGAAGTGATTTCATCAACAAATTAAATCTTAAGGTGATAAGTGCTGTGTATTTTTTTCTTTACAATTTTTTATTATTGTATGTTATAAATATATTACCATATTCTCATGTTTGGCATACGTTGGAAAAGCTGCTCTCTGGAGTATTTTGAGCTCCCCAGAGGTTGAAACCAGAGAAACCATTTTTGAATGCAGTTCTAAAAGCTTTTGAACACAGCTCAACTGGCTGTGAGGCACCCTGGGCTTCCTCTCGACAGGTCAACCTGCCAAGAAACAAGTTTAAAGAGAAGAAGAAAAAAAATCAGTGTAAAAGAGTAAATGTAAATGTCTGCTCAAGAGAGAGTGATCCCTGGAGATGTGTTAAAACAAGGGTGAGGACTAAACTGATGACAAGTTCATCCGCACAGCCTACACTGTGGCGGGAAATGGCATGACAGGCTTCGTTTTAAGAGCTTTTCTTTTGACAGTTATGTTATCACCTATGCTATGTTCTTTGAACATGAGTTGCTAGTGGGCAAAAAAATAAATAAAAATGTCTTTGTATGCTGTGTTGTGTCGTCATATTAGATTAGTAAATACAAATACAGTTACACAAGAATACATGTAGATTAAAAGTACCAATTGCTGTTGTCATGTGTGTGTATATATATACACACACATGCACATTATTCCATATGCATGAAAGTGAGGCAATTTTCAGTGTTGCAGTGTTCCTGTCACGAAATAACACATTCTGAAAGATAGCATTTCAGTGAGAAAACCTAGCCGTGACACATGCTGCCTTCCTTTTGGTATACTACACAGTGTAGGCGAGTGGCTCTGAAAAATAGTGTTCATTGTAAAGTTACCAGGCAGTCAGAGTTCTTTGGCTACTTACCAGGCATAAAGCTGTAAATCAGAGGGAGTCAGCAGATTACTGAAGCGTGGCGCGTGGTTACAGGCTGACTGCAGGTGCGTGTTCTCAACACGAGAGACGAGAGAGAAGTGCAGGGAAAGCCAGAACAGAACTGAGAGCACATGTGGTCTATGGTCACTTCTTCAACTTTCCAGGTGCAGGATGGCATCACTGTTCTACCACCCCCTCCCTCACTTTTTCTTTATTGTGTATATAAGAGATGAAAGAAAAATGCACGTATCCATACATATGCATTGCTTGAACTAATTGGAACAAGGGCCGCTTCAAAATACTGCTGCTCTTGTGTTCTTTTTTATCATTTGATTAAGATGCACAGAGAGAGAGAGAGTGCGTGAGTGTGTGTTTGCGGGGACATGAGTACAGTATGTGTCCCAGGGGTGCATCATGCTCAATGTTACACACTATTTCATCCCTCATCATATGTGACTCAAAGACTGTTGTTCCTTCCATATATATATATATATATTTATTTATTTTTTTTAAATCCCACCCTCATTAGAGAAACACACACGCACACAAATGCATGTAAGCACATGTAAGCACTGGTGTAAGCACCAGACGTAACACACGCAGAGTCGAAGGTGAGGTTTGACTAAAGTAGCTGTGAAACTCCAGCCTCTATCAAAGGCCACATATAATGAAATACTCAAAGGAATAAACAGCTCGGACAGTTCTAGACGAATGTTTTACAGTAATGCACACAAAGGCACACAGATACATCCATACTTTCACAGGAATTTCACCTGTCCAAGACATTGTTACATCTGCTCATATCTTATAGATTTGCAAGTATACAGACAGCTGGTGTTTTCTCAACTTCATCTGAGACAAGGAGGAGTGCGATAAAAATCTACACAACCATTCTCCATGAACCCACTGGGTATAAAGAAGGGGTGGGGGGAGAGTTTGAAGAGAATGTAAAGGTGAACAGGTGAAAGAGAAAAGCAGAAGAGTGTAGCTTCGCCTGCCACCTCTCCGCCCTTTGTTGCTCCCCCATCCCTGCATCACCTTGCCTCGGGGGGTTGAACAACTGCTCTTGATGGGGGGGCAAGTGTTCTCTCTGTTCTTTCTCAGTGCCTCTGGGTGTACTACCAACTCTCACTACCCTGGCGATCTCCTGCCGCCTCACACTTTCAGAGTTTCACAAACACCGAAATACAAACACACATACGAACACACAAGCCCTGTGCAACATCTGAACCCTCTTCACTCTCTGCTCTCTCTCTCATCTTCCTATGTGGGGCTCTTTGTAGCTGCTGTGCCTGAGCTTGGTGAGGAGAACAGGGAGAACAAAGCAAGGGAAAAAAGAAGGATGGAGAAAAGAGAGTCGTGGTGGTGTTGCAGAAGAGAAGAAGGGAGGGGATGGATGAGAAAGCAAGGGAAAGCATTAATGTTCAGAACCTATTGAGAGTGTTGCCTGTTGTTGCTTGAAGAACGTAGGTCTGTGAGCCTTTGCGCACCACAGCTTGATTTGGGGGTTGTCCCCAGCTGTGCGTGGAGACAGCAGTAAAGAGATGTGGCAGAGACTCTAATTAGATGGGCCTAAGTGTTCTGAACTGAGGGAGAGCCCTGGAGTGCAAGCAAACGCTGCTCAGCCCCCCTGCAAATAGAGCAGGAGGAGACCCCCAGCAGTAATTACAACGTTTCACAAACCAAGCAAGACACATCCAGGAAGTTTTCAATCAGAAAAAAACCCCTCTTGCACTCACTGGGGAGCGGGAAAGGGGTTGTATTTCATTAGCCCTCGCCATAGGATCCTTTAAAAGAGGGTGCGTGGGGTTAAGCTTTGACTGCGGAGGTCATCCTGTTGCGTCTGCTGTAACGTGAATGTGATTTAGCACTGTTAGTGAAAATATATTAGACGCAGCATCTCAAGAGACGGCTGCAATATCACAGAAATACTCACAATGTTTGTATATAGGAAACCTGCTTTTTTACATACACGCTAAAATCTTAAAAAGTCGTATTAGAGTGAAGTCTGTTGAAAAGTTACATGGCTGCCTGGAAATTACCAACCATCCAATTAGTAAATTTTTGAATATGTGTTTTGATGGAATATTGGTGTCATGGGGAAAATAAATAATAATTAGTGTGACTTTGAGTGTGTTCTCTGATTGGTCAACTATGTCACATAGTCTAATTGTATTCAAATCAAACTCAAGCTACATATGCACAAATAAAAGTTGATTCATATGCACAAAGGAAATGAGATGATTATGTCATTTTGTTTTGTGTTAACTAAGCCATATGTGTTACTGTTCTGTGCGTGTAGCGATTGTGTAAGTATGCTTTTCTGTGTGACAAAAACAGCCACAGCAAAGGTGTGAAGGCACTCTCACCTGTCTAAAGCCGGAAGCATCTGAAACCTACACAGACACACACTCGCACACACACATACACAGATGCATACAAACACTGTGCCATGTGTCACCGAAAAAAACAAAAAAAAAAACAGATGCGCTAGGAACAACACTGCATCAATTATCTCACCGACTTCACTCAGTAAATTAGAAAGGGATAATTATGTCGTACTTATTTTCCTACCGTGTCTATCTTTTTCACTTTTTTGGTTTTGGCATGAGAAGTGGCAGTTGTCATAAAGTGCATGTAAAATCATCTGTGCAGGTATAAAATGTCTAATCTATATTTTTCCTGTTGGGATTAGCCAAGGATGTCGTGCTATGGCTGTCACAAAGTATTAGTGAGAAAAAAAGAGGAACAGGAGCAATATGGGACACCTACAACTTTCCTGCCAGACCAAATTTGGTATATATATTTAAAGAAGAAGAAGAAGAAGAAGAAGAAGAAGAGGAAAGAAAATACATAACATTCAATAACTCTTTGAATGTCATGTTGTTAATTCTTATTATATTAATTATTATACCAATAGCTAAAGACATTATGTGCTACTAAGATAAATGCACAAGTAACCCTCTTTTCACATATGTTTTCCTGTAAAATATTTGCTTACATCAAAAACATAAATATGTATTAGCTTTATCTTGTCTTTCTCTCTAAAATCCACATGCATTTACTTCACTGCAGAGATGGTAATTACAATCACACTAAATAGGCTTCAACCGTATCAAAAATTAATTTATATCAAATTTATTTGGGTTATCCATTGCTAAAACACATGGTTTTTGCATGCTAATGCCATATATTTTGAAACATTCCTGCAATTCAATTACTTGGGAATATCATTAAAGGCAACAAATTTACAGTTTAATTTGTGTGGACTATTTAAGACGCTCCAGAGCTACAGAATCCCCTTCCTCTGTAAGTGGATTAATTAATTTGAATCAATAAAGTCCCTTAGTCGGTTTGCACCACTCCCACAAAAAATAACTAACTCCACACAAAGCCTTATCAGTCGCAGTGGAGGTCCAAACCCTCCCTTTTCGGCTACAAAATGAAGTTTTGCTGAGACAATTACTGGCAGATTTCTGCACTTTATTTTGCTCCTTAAGCTTTTTGGAAAAAAAACAACTTTTTGAAATGTGTTAATCTGTTTCTAGCGTGAGCTTGTGTTTGCAGCACATTTTTCCTTTTGAATACCAATAATAACATGTCTGTATATATTTTTTTTAAAGTTGGTATTTAAATATTTTATCATCTATTTCTTTAAACCCAGGCGTTTCAAGCTTTTGTTTTTCTTGGAAATCATAATATAATTCAAAGAAATTATCATTTGAGATTTGAACACTCATGAGTGATGGATATGACCAAGATGCATCTGGAGGAGAAATTCGTCTCAAGTCTTCTAGTTTTATTTTTATTTGTTTATTTATTTATTGTTTGTTTGTTTGTAATACGCACATTTAGAAATGTTCGTTAGATGTGCAGGATATAAGCTTCAACTACCTTCTCCCCTTTCTGTATCCTATTACCAGCTCCACAGCGTGGCTGGAACGTTCAGCTTGTGAGTCTGTGTGTGTGTGTGTGTGTGTGTGTGTGTGTGTGTGTGTGTGTGTGTGTGTGTGTGTGTGTGTGTGAGAGAGAGAGAGAGAGAGAGAGCGAGAGAGACAGAGAGATCCTGGTAAATATTGATCCTGTTATACCTACCATATTAAGGACTACCACAAAGGTACAGTAGGTACTTTACAGGCCTGGTCTGAGAACTAATTACCACTGAATGTGTCCCATTGCAAGATAGAATTTGTAGTTTTACAGCTGCCTGGTTTATTAACAGCCCATGAATAAACAGTAGTTAGTTTTAGCTCAAAGAAAGATGAGGATGTTAACTGGAAATAATAGTTAACTAGCATGTCACATACAACCCTGAAATGAAAATCTGCAATCCAAACACAGATGAAAATTCAAAAGTTGTGTTTTCATTGAATAAGAAATGGAATAATCTGGCTACCTAGTGGAAATGTAAGTTAAGCATAAGAATCTGTGGATTTAAAGAAAAAAAATCTCCATTTGACAGGTTTTGTGCAAAACAGCAGGAGACCGAGTTGGTTGATGAGTTACTATGACAACCCTTCAATGTAAAATTCATGTAAAGAACAATATTCAGCCTCCACATGTCAGTGTTAAACATTGGTTTTGCTGTTTTAGTGTCATTTTATATTATTGGAAATGCATAAAAGTGCAGCATGTTGCCTTACCGCAAAAAAGAGAGAAAAAAAAAGAAGCACCTCCAGTGGATTACCTCAATTTCTGTGTGTTTCCTTAAACTTGTAAACAAGATCATTCATGGTACATTTGATTCCTACTTTCAATTAAGGAATTAGTTCAGCTGTCTTCAAACATAAAGATTATAATGTGTGATTTGTGTCAACTTTCACTCCTGGCTTCTAAGAGGAATGCCCAGTTTAGTGTTCAGTTTTGAGAGCGCGTCTGAAAATAGTGCTGACAGATGACTCTTATTCATAGCAAGTTGAGAGTGTCTTGTTTTAAACAGGCTGAGAATAAAATATTCATCAGTGACAGGTAAGAACATTAAGAACATATTGTTCGCACACAAACACACGCCCATACACACACACACACAATGTCGGGTTTTCCTCTCATACTCACTTTCTCCCACACTCCTTTCCTCCGTCATGGTGAGGAATCTGTTGCAGAGGTGTTGCATTTCTGTTTGTGTACGTGGCCGTCAAAAGTCCGGTGAGGAAAATATGAACAGCTACACGTATAAAGAAAGCTGTTCAGCAAGGACAGCTTATGTTGCATGTATCAGTGCAAGAAGAACACAATGGTGTGATGCATATGAGAGCGTTACACTTGCATGACTTGCTCAAAATGATCAGTTTGTTAGTGTTTCTGTCTTCAGCTTCTCAGAACCTGTTGGTGAAGTTTGCGCAGCTGGTGAAATGTAATATCTTTCCCGTTAAATTTCCTTTTATTTTTATTTTTTTAGCTAACAGTAAGAAGTTTTTTTAAATAAAAGTGTTATCAGTCATTTTAGTAAAAACTCAGACCTTTGCAAAATAAAATGTGTCACTCAACAATATCACAGAAATGAGGAAAATTGAAGACATCAAATATAATATGAAGCACTGGATTAAACTGCTCTAAACAGATGGTGACAAAAGATGGTCTCTGTCTTTTAAATTGCCACATCTGTGTTGTAAAGCTGAAGCCAACACAGATTCTATCAAAGTCACAAGCTAACACAATTCAGAAAAAAAAGATTAGCAATATCTGTTTATTGAAAAAAAAAAACAAAAAACTTGATTTTAGTTGTCTGCTGCTGCCCGCACAGTGGTTTGGTACAGATTCAGTTCAGCCAATGATGAGTAACCTGGAAGTGCCAACCTCTTTTTAAGCTTACTGAATGCAAAATAAATTTGTTTATTAATTCCTTTTCTTAAAGTTTTTTATATTTCCAACAGGTGAGATGCATTTGTTTCTAATGTTTATAAATGATGCTGAAGCCATGATGCCCATTAAGATTGAAAGTGTGACTTTGCATGAGGCAAGTATTTGAGCACCTTGTTTTAAAAAATGTGCCCATAATGTGTATTACACATTATGTGTATAACACATCATGGGCTGGGGTCAACAGAAAGCAGGAGGTTGACTGCTCACTTGTAGTCGCATGATAAGGTCAGGGTAAATCGGGAATGGAGATGTAGTGTCTGACAAGATCCATTCAAGCATTGGAAATTGGTGTCTGTGTCATTTTTTCAACAGTGCTAGTTAAAACTGAAAACGTAGAAGATGTCTTACAAGTGCCAAATGAGATGCATTTATATTTTTGCCTATTTCACTCAGTAAATACCAGCTTCAGAATCACTGAGGCTATGCATCACGTGGTAACGAGGCCTGCGAATCAGTATGAACACATAAGCATAGGAAAGGACGAAAGATAGCCAGGTGACAGCAATGGAGATCACGTGGAACACAACAACTACCATCACCACCGGATATACTCACCATCAAAGGACTCTCAGTCAGAAGTGGACAAGAATGGAAAAGTATAAGAGGAAGTGTGTGTTTCTTGCACACATCTTTTGAAAATTACTGTGGCACTCCCATTTAAAAATGTTTTTTTACATTGTCATTGTCTGGCAATGGCAACATCACCGATTAGATTTTGTATCATTTTGCAAAGTGTAGTTAACTAGTGACACAGTCTTAAAACATTTATTTTTTCCCCTTTGTTTTGAATGTGCCACTAGCAAGTGAAACATGTTATGGAAATGCAGATACTATTGTGAGAGACAGGAAACGTGGATGTTATGTTTTCAAGTTCCATAATTCCATGATTCAGGTTCCAAGAAAAAATAAATAAATAAAAAGCACCATTCACTGTCCTTTTAGATGCGTTTTTTTATGTTAGGAGAGTGGGCAGTTGGGCATTTTAACCTAAAACACTGTAATGGGTGACACCTCAGAGTTATACTCGCACTCCATGTCCATCTACTCAGAACAGCACTACCAGAAACTAAGCACAACCAAGAGCTGCCCTTTCAAAATGCTTTTACCCTTTAATGGCTCTACACAAAGGTACTAAGTTCTAGACTCGTAAAATGACAGAAAATCAATACTGAGGAGAATCTGAGCTACAGCAAGCCCAAATAATGTGTTAGACCAGAAAAAGTAGTCAACCTGGGTGATGCTAAACCTCTGTTTAACCTACTAACAATTTAGATGTAGTAGTCATTTTGTTGTGTGAACTGATAGAGCTCTATTTTTTTCCCTTTCTTACAAATGCTCTTCCAGAAACCAACTAGTTCGGCTTTGCTGTTATTTCAAAGTGGAATGCATTGTTGTTAACAAACAGAAAACAATCACTGGTACTTCCCATAATAATAACTAAAATCCAGCCGGATGTGACCATAATCCACCAGTGGTGCCAGGGCATATGGAAGATCTAGAGGCATGCCTCTCCATCCTGGTGGATCCATCTGTCAGTCTTTGCTGGTGCTTTGCTGCTTTCTCTGGCACATTTGACAGCCCCACGCATCAGCTAGATTAGAAAATTATATAAATGTAAGGTTGGAAAGGTGTAATTGAAGATGGCAAAAGGGCTGATTGGGAGACATTTAAATGATTATTCTTTAGTGTTCAACACGGAGGGTGTGTGGCAGAGGCCGCAATGAGAAATACTTTGAAATTATTACCGTTCCTGACAGGTGGATGACAAGTCTCGCTCTATCTCTTTCTCCTCCTGTGAACCTATGCACAGTATCAGTATGTACATTTATATAAGCTTGTGCTCACAGTGCCTGAGTTTCCGTGCTCCGCTTGTAAGCGTGCGCTTGTAAGCGTGTTGTATAAATGTCTTTGTGTGTCTTTGTCTGCATTCACTCATCAGGATGTGTGAACTTGGATGTGATATTGCTGGCAGGCAAGAGTATAAGCCCTGTGGAGCTTCTTACTCAGAGGCACCACAAAGCAGAAAAGCTTTACATCAGACGGGTTACAGTATCGCTACAATGACAGCATCTAATGGAAGAAATAAGACACCTTGTAATGAAGATGCTAATTTAAGAAATATCACACTGTTCTCTGAAATATAAATCAGAAGGACAAATATAAACCAGACGCAGATGCAACAGTGGAAGGACGACTTAGCCTGAGAAAAGGGATGTTCCACCTTAATTAGGTACATTTAATATTAAATATGAAATAAATATTTTTCAATGAAACCTTAACATATAATGCCAAAAAAAGGAAAATGAGTTGTTTTTTTAAAATAAAATTATGATGAAATTATAGAGCTCGACTAATGAGGGGTTTTTCCAGCTAATACTCATATTTGGAGATTTAAAAATCAGATATTCAGAATCAGCTGGTTGTCGTGACATAGACAAACTATGCAACATCAACACTCATAATGTTGCTGAAGGTCGATTATCTTGTTTGCTGTGACAAATGTTAATAGTGATAAATTAAAATTTTAAATGTTTAAATGTTATTTTTTACAAATCTTTTAATAACGTTGTTCAAAGGGTATTTATTGTACTTACAGGAAAGTTTTATTGTCATCAGCTGGTTGTTTTGCATAGTATCACATTCAGAGCAGATTGTAGATTATGTAGATTCTCATAGATATTCTGATTCCAATATATATCATAAATCTGTATGCTTTTGATTCTGCAGACCTCTACTTGCAGAAAGGTTTTTTCCTGTCTCCTGCGTCTTGATGATACACACACCCATGTTTACCAAATGGCTGAAACCAACTTACACTAAAATCACGAACTGTGCATCATAAAATTGCCATTGTTAGTCAATCATGAGTTTTGTGCAACAAAAAAGGACTTTTATCTTGTAAGTATGTAAAGAAAATACCCTATGCATTGCATCGTCCGAATCATTGTAGAAGAATAAGATTCTTACACAGGAAAAATTATTCTTAAAATTAGAGCAGGTTAGGACCTTCACTCTGTTGCATGCGTGGCAATCACACAATGCCACAATGAAACAACTGACATATTATTTTTTCCCCTGACATAGTCAGACGTTTTCTATCTCTGCGGTTTGAGTCAGAGTTGTGCTCTGTCATGTTAAATGCAGTTGACAGAAGGGGCAGGCAACACCCTAAACCTCTGGTCTGAGACTTTGTTTTCCCTAGGCACCAAAGCACAATACTTAATCAGACTTTGGTCTGTGAACTGCAGACTGTGGCTGTTTAACTGTAGTCTCTCATGTCACGTTTGCCATATTCTGAAAGCTCGTAGGAAACACCTTAGCCAGATTACTGGACTTGCTAGAAAAACTGAAGTAGTATACGGGACTTTAAGAGTGTTGAACATGAAAAGAGGAGTATTAGTGATTCTGATTTGAATTTAATGATGTAAAAATAGCAAAGACAGCTATGAACAGTTTGTGTTTATCATTATGACTAAAAAAAAATATATGACTCAGTTTGGGTATACCACAGTTCAAATGACCCAAGACTGAGCTCAATAATTAGGTCATGAAGGTTTGGTAATGAAAGAATCTGCATAAGAAGATAAATAGGTTGATTTTGGGGTTTTTTTGTTGTGTTGGTGGTTTGCTAACTAAACCTTAACTTTTGAAAGTGATATATCCCCCCAAATAGGAGAAATAACAGCTTAGAAAACTTGACAAACAGAATGAATTCTTTGAGGTGTTTATATCCGAAAAACAAGATACTTTTTTGCACACAAAGATCACAAATTCTTTAGTTTACCTTTATGTACCTAGTTTACCAGGTACATAAAGAATGTCAACTTAACTTAAGAAATGATTAGTTCATTTATTTATTTATGTATGCTTTCACACTGATTAAAACTTCAGGGTTTAATAAAATGTTATAAAAAATGTTGCTATTTTGTATATTGACATCCAGAAAAAGTGAGCATATGTAAATATACGACATACGCTCATAGAAGCAGTGTCACTTCAAATAATGAGGTATCCTACTTAAAATGCAGTCAGTAAAAAAAATAAACAATTAAAGAGACAGTCTTACTGTCTAAAGTAAGAAAAACCTATCTTCCATTAACTGAAACAGCAGAAGTATGGTATGCACTGCTCTGAATCTACAAGCAAAAGACCTGCTGTTTATGCTCATGCTTAATACAGTATAGTCTTAGAATGGGGGGGAGAGAGAGGGGGATGCCCTCTTCCATTGACTTAAATGTGTGAATATTAATCAAGTTTACATTTGTGATACTGTGAGTTTGGTCTGATCGACTGGTCTGAAAGCTTATGAGATCTCCCTAATCAAGAAATAAATCATCCCACTTTCCCGCCTTTCTTACTGCACTAATATCTATGATGTTATCCCTGCATTGTAAATATAGGGCTGATGTCCTATATTGGACCACATGTCACATTAGGCTGATTTAAATCTTCTGCCACTTGCAATCGTCATACAAGTTCAAAAAGCATATTATATATGTTTATTTTACAAAATGTATTTAGGGTGAATACACTGTACATTGGCTACAGTAACGAGAAAATAGCCTTCCTTCCCAATTTACACTCAGCCCCATGGAAACAGGGTGAAAAACGTGGGGGAGATTTATGTGGAAGTTAAGGCAAATACAGAGCAGTAAGTGCAAGGGAAATTGCTTTGCTTTGTTACCATGGCCACCTGAAAATGCTTTGTGTTTTTCTCCAGCACAAGAGATGATGAACAGAGAGGGGAGCGTGCGGCAAAATATGTGTTCATGACAGATCTGAATGTTAGTTGATTACATACAAGATTAACTGTATTATGCGTGAAGATATTTTCATTTATTTCTTTCATACAGATTTAAGTGTATTTGACATTTTTAACTTCTGTGCCTGATTTATTTCACTCATTAAACTGAAGATCATGACTACATGTGATGTATATTTTGAATTCCTTACAGTAGTAACAAGACTCACATTTATTTCATGTACAACTACCCTTTTGGAAAAATGTCAGACTGGAATTACAGAAGGAACAGTGTGGGCTAAAGAGTTAGCCATGGCACTGGGCATAACCCACCTTTCAAAAGAGCCAGATGGAAAGGGTAAGGTTTCAGTCAAAATATTGTTTTTGGATTGAGGTGTGTAAGTGTTCCCTCACTCTTGCACTCTTTCAATCTCCCTACGTCCTTGTCTCTCTCAATCTTTCTCTCTTGTGCTTTCCAGCACTCCTTCAAATCCTCCTCCTGTTGTGTTTTATCTGATCTTGTCAAAGGTCTCCCCTATAAAACCAACGAAAGCTCATCAGAGCAGACCTCTGGAGACCCGGCTCGGTAAGTCCTGGTTAGGTTGCGTTCAGCTAATATTTATCAAAAATGCCAGAGTGCCGAATAAAAAGTCAGCACTTCAAATCTTTTTTTTTTCGGAGTGATTCACGATGAAATGTATGGTGAAAGGCACCAGCGGTCTTAAATCAGCAGTTTTACTCTTAGACGCTTGATAAACATGCGGCCCACAGGTTTGTGTCTGGCCTGATGGGGCTGTGGGGCAGAAAGGTATGTGCTTAGTGGTGATTGTGTGCCATGGCCTCCCCTCATTCTCCAAAGTCGAACACACACAGAGTGACCTTGTGTGGAGCAGAGGGGTGGGCAGACACACTAAAATCAGCTCACGCCACGCAGTACTGTTGGCAAAAGAAAAAGATGATCCTTCAGGATTACACACGCACCCACAATTACTCACTAAAAAGCATTAGTTCTACCCGACTCTGCATTATTATCTTTTTTTTAACTAACGCTAAATACACTTGCACGTATTCCTACATGATTCTCATAATCATCAGCTCCAAGTGAGACTGCAGGGTTGCCCCAGACTACTGTGGACTTGTTATACAAGCACCCATAAATCCACCCAGAGTTACATAAACCTGTCAGTGAGTTCATTACAATAATTATTTTAATTTTCTGTTGATGATTTAATGATAAAGCAACAGAAAAAAATAGAGAAAATAAAAAAACAGTGAAAGCAGTTTTCAGAAGAGAGGCCATGCCATGTTTCCTGTTGAACACTTGTCGCCTTCCAGCTGACAGAACACTTTGTGTTTCACTGCTGGCATAGCCCACAGTGCTGTGAGCCATAGCAAAGGAACACCTTCACCCTCACTGGCACGCAGTTAGAAGCATATACAATATATACACAGAATATATGCTTAACAGTCCACATGCATGAAAAAGCTATGAAAACATCATCATCAACCCAGCGGTGATGCAAATTAGGATTACCATACTTTACTGTTAATTTAAAGAAAAATAAAAGCAATACAAAAAAAACCCATCAGTTCCTGGGTGAGAATACTTAAGTCAGACCAACAAAGAATACCAGCTCAGCACAGACATCTGCAGCCTGTGCATACAACTGATTAGCAATTATAAATAACGTTATGAAACCACCTTCGTATAGCCTTACGAGAATTAATCAGAAAAATATAATAAAACTCAAACTTAAGCATCCACATGCAAAAAAAACAAAATCAGAACATTGTCATATAGCTGCAGTGTGCAATGCTGTGGGGTTTTTCAGGTTTCCCGATAAAACTAGCACAGAGTTTGTTAGATTGTTCCAAAGGTATTGATGAGGGCTTGTCAAAATCAGAAGAGAGTTAGTGCAACATCCAATGAAAGTAGAGGTTACTGGAGAGAGTACTGCGATACCTAAAGGAGACATGCAACAGCTGCACATCACGAATTATGATTTTGTTTACTTAGCATAACTGCTATGATTGAGATATTGCTAATTTTACCCGTTCAAATCTAAGACGACTGTCCTTGACTTCACTGAATTGTTGTGGGGGATGTTTTTGGTACTTTAATCAGCTGCTTAATCTTTACATATCTCCTGACACTCACTCAGCAAGAATAAACATTTAGCAGAGTATCTTTCCAAAATATCCACCAGTGCAGAGAGGTACCCTCATTCAATCACACACAGCTTCCTCTCTGCCTGAGCAGCTGACACGTCCTCATACAGTTTATTATAGCTTATAAAGTGACTTTTGTTTTTACTCTCCCACAGATATGACTTTAAATAAGGTAAAGCACAAAGCTCAGAGAAAAGTACAAACTGTTTATTTTTTTTTAAAGAAATATAAAAATTTCTAAAATTAAAACTGTCTCATTAGGACAAGATACACATGTAAGGGTTTTGTGATTGTGCTACAGCTTTACTGGTACTTGTGCTCCTTTCTTACCATTTTTCTCCACACTCATAATCAGACAACCAGGATTTGGTCATCTGTAGTGCACTCTATTGATATTTGGGGGGGTGTACTAAGGGGAAGTCTTTAACCAAAATACACAATAATACAATACAGCACGGTCATATCATCTTCGATCAAGACACTGAATCCCTCATAGAGGTAGGTCACAATTAAATGAGCTCCCCCCAACAACCCGCTCCCCACCCAATTCCCTTCAAAAAAGATTAGTGAATTCCTGCTCATGATGTCACTGCAAATGTACCGATGTATAGGTACCCTGGATTGGATTGGTGTACAGGTAGTCATGGTGACAGAAAAACTTCCCCAGATAAACAGATTAGTTGATTATCTGTGCCCAGAAACATGAAAACAATACAACTAGATCAATACAAACCATATTTCACTGTCAGGAGTGTGAACACCTATCATCCAGGGAACACCACTGTTTTATCTCGTGTCTCAGTGGATCCACTCTTTTGGATGTATTCTGGGAAAATACCAATCTATAGTACTCATCTTTCCTTTGTGCCATCAGTCTCCACATTAGCAAATTGGTTGACTTAAGAGGGATATATAAAACACTAATTTAGGTGTATTGTTCTGTCATTATCTACATTAGATTTTGGCATCAGGTATGAGAGCGTGACTGGAAAATTTGTGATAAAATTACAATTACCCCTGTGCCACCCCCGCAAAACTCAGCTAATGTACAAACAGTCACAGGGGATGTTATGATTTAAGCTTGTTGATTCCTACACCCTACTGAATGTATCATTTAGAAGGGAAAATGGCTTACAGTCTGGATGCCAGCGGCTTTGGGAAATTCAGAAGTTTTCTTTTGGATGAAGATGTATGATTTTTATCAGGTAGCAATGAAAAGGAGAAACATTTCCTGAGTAATATGTTTCTTTTAAAAAAAAACAAGACTGTAGGTGGATTTTAGTCATAGATAAACTCAGCTAAATGAGCTTATAATTACGAAATTATAGGTGTATACCACTGCACCTGGTATTTTGACATTGGACAAGATGCTATCAATGCTGACAAATCCCTTCCAGTGGCTCATTTATTTGCACAATTACACAGATTGGTTATGCAAAGAGTAGGAGTATTTGTTATGTAAAGTTATACTGTATATGTATATATACGCATACTTTTAAGAAAGATTAAAAGAGGATATTGAAAGTTTGTGTGCAGCAGAACTGTGGATATGTGAAGGGGCAAAAAGGGGAGTCTTTTTTTGCCACTGTGGAGGTGGCAGCATTCTTGGTAGGGCTTATATGCCAGTGCTGACAAAGGTCTGGGGCATGTGTATGCATCAGGGGAAATGGGGGGTGGGGGGTGACACTGATCCCTCAGAAGGCTATATTTACCCAAGAGTGATAGGGGCAGGTGGATTCAGCTGGGATAGAGGGGTAGGGGTGGTAGAGATGGTTGGAAAGAACCGGACCTGGTTTCAGTTCAGTCAGAGACCGGGGGCAAACAGACAACCCAAATTGGGGGTTCTATTCAAAGCCAGCTGGTCTGGCTTTATTACATGCAGGACATCTATTTAAGGTCATTTGTGGCCTTTTGTTTTCTTTTTATCCATTATCACGTTTGTTTGTTTTTTTCTCTTTTTCAACTTTTTTTTACCTGTTTGATTCAGTCGGGCCTCAGCTGGTGCTGGAGGGTGTAGCTTCCTGGAGAAGCAGAGAAAAGGCACGGGTGAGTTTATAAATTACACCTATTCCACTTTTTTTTCCACCCTCTAGTCTGAATCTCATTCTCTTAGTGGAAAACCTGTCTCTGTCAGAACTTCAAACACTTTGCACAGCAGGTCATGACATGTTTAACAGATTAAGCCATAATTTGGATATCTGAGCTGCACAATTTAAACCATTCTGAAATTTATTTTGCAGCCGCATTGCCTAATTGTTTCATTATAGCTTCGCAGGATTTAGTGAATGATGTCTTTGTCATGTAACCCAACACAGAAGTGCCTATACCAGTATGAACAAGGCTAGAATATCTACTTAACTGCTGTTTACATTTAGATTTCCCTGCTCCTGAAAAAGTAGAAAGACACCAAAAAAAAAAAAAAAAAAGAGAAAAAATCTCAAACAGTGTTGTAGGAGGAGCGAGGTCCCAGCTGGTGCCAATCACCTCTGTTGAGCACTTGGGGAATAGCTGATTGAGGCTCCTGGAAGTGCGTGTGTGTGTGTTTAGTTTTAGGAGTGTACATTTTTATGTCTCCAAGGCAAGAAAAATGGTTAAAGTCAGTAAAGTGGAACTTTATATTGTGCTGTTTCTCAGTTTCTAATTCTTCACAGTCAGTTTAGGTTACTTGTACCGTTATGGGTAATTGCTCAGAACATCTCATTGCACGATCTGGAATTATCAGTGAAAGAAAGAGCGTGGCCTTAAAGTGTTGTTTGCTTTAGAAATGACTCATTCCCTCAAGGTGGCTGCACTAGATGCAAATACATACTTCAGATGAAACGTGTGTTTCCCATTTTGGTGTCTAAGGAAGACATACTGGACAAACTTTTGATTGACAGAAAGGGGACTATTCGTCACCAGGGGATGTAAGAATATGTCATTTGTCCCAAACTGCGTAAAAGGCTTTTATTTTTTAAGTTTGTTTCCACATTAGATTTAAATTTGTTGATGCTTATAAATTTCATATCTTTAAATTTGAAGTTCAGGGTATTTTAGACTATTTATTAAAATCGTTACTAAGTCAACTGTTGACACAGACAGTGGATATAAAACTTTATTATACTCCTACTTGAAAATGAAAACAGTTTTATTTTTCATTTTTAATATACATCTAAACTTGAGAAGTACACATGCACACATGTCATATTATTCACCCAAAAAGCAGAACAGTAGAAACTTTGACCCAGTTTACAGGAACAGTGCAGTCCTTACTTTACTGCTTCTCTGCCCCTGAATTCCATGGCTTTGATGGTCAGCGGAGTTGAGGAAACGCACTGTTTTCTTTCTCCGTAGGGTGGTGAGCGCTCTTGTACAGTTGCCTCTCTGCCTTTGAAACTCACCTCATCCTGTCTTTCCACCTTCCAAGTCAGCTATTGGTTTCATTGTTGCTTCCAGTTTTTTGTTTTGTTTTGTTTGTTTTTTATGTTGTATGAATAGTAAGTAAATTATAATTATTAATACATTTTTAACTTAAATGGTAATGTCTCAAATGTGAATGTCAAAGTTTGGTCAGTGATAATACGAGCACAAATTTTCCCTAAAAATGTAGCTTTTAGTTTCAGTGTTTCACTTTGTCTGGTGTTAAGTGGAAGGTAATTCAATGCAGATATGCATTTTGTGGTTTCCACTGTGTCACAGTGTCTTTGTATAAATTAGAGGGAACGTTAAGATACACTGTAGAAGTAATTTGCTGATTTGTTGTTACTGTGTAGCTGCTGCTGACAGAAAGCATTGGTAGTATTTAGTTTCCATGGTTATTTTGTGGCACCACTGATCCAGATGCTCCCGAGTTACTGAAACTATGTTACTGTAGAAAGTGCATTTCATTTTTAAAACAAATTAGAACTGAACCAAGACCAATTACACATATGGGAGTGATTTCAATTGTGATGCATGAAGTACCTTGGTTCTGTAATGGCTTACAGTAACAGCGTAGTAATTCTGCTCTTATTTTTTTCCTTTTCATTCCCCTTTTTATTATCTTTATTATTTAATTTTGGAAGACTTCCAGCAGCGGTCCATCCTTCTGTTTAAAAACTCTGTTTCCTTCTAACCCCCTGAGCACTGTCAAGGCCAGAAAACAGTATGACGCTCCGCCGCCATGATACAATGCTTGTGTGCCGGGGCCGCCTAAATCTACAAAACACGAGCGCTGGCGCTAGGCAGCTCTTTTGATCTGCAGCTAATCTCAGTTGCCTGCCTCTCCTCTGATCATGTCTGAATAAGAATGAGTTGGGGGTGATCCTGGAGGCACAAAGAGCTTTAGACATCACCGCTTGTCTGCCAAGCTCTACTGTGTAACACAGGTCTGCGCCGATGGTCGGCCTCGCTCTCATACATCTGAGCTGGGAAATCCTCGTTTAGATACGCAACGTATTCCATTCTAGTTGCTTTTCTTCGCAGTGAGACACTATCAGCTGCTTGGTGAGAGTGTGGGAGAAGTTGCAGAGCCATGCTGAATGATTGTTAATTGTCAAGAGAATTGGCTGAGGTCAACAGCTGCAGGAGGGACTTTTGCTGTGTAATAGTTATTATGGGAAATCAAAACAAAGCTAACTGCAGACTTTTGTGCTATAGTTGGATGCATTGCAGCTGGTTTTTGTTATTCAGGAAGTGTAAGTGCAACTTTTTACAAACGATCATCTTTATATTACTCTTTATATTGTAATATTCTGTTAAAAATAATGTAACTTTACTTATTCTTCAGTATTAAAAACTGCTTTTATTGCTCAGCATGTAACTATATTGCTTCTGCTGCCTCTAATTAAACCACCAATGCCAGTGACCCGTATTAATGCTTTCTGATTTGCCTCCTTTGTCAGCAGAACAAGTTTTGCCAGTTCCTTTCTAAAATGCGCTTATGTTTAGGGAGCGATCATGGATGTGGTTTAAAGAAACCATAGTTGATGGTTAAATAAGAAAGAAACAGCTGTCTCCCATCACATGTTACGCTCAATATTATTTACAAATACATAACAAAGCCAAACTTCAGCTGTAATTTAAGTCTGCATTTCTTCTTTGACATGTTGATCATGGCACTTTGCTCAGACGTGGGCTCTGTTCCACTGCCGCACATTTAACACTAATAATGTTGTTTCAGAAACAGCTTTTGCACCACTTCAGGAAACACCGGTGGGCACCCCTTGAACTGAGACATAAAAAAAAAGTATCACTGGCATCTCTCTTTTATAGGCACAATTAGAGAAAGGGCAGCAAGAACAATGGAATAACTGTGCCTTTGTTGGAGCAGTTCATAGGGAATTACTTTCCAACCATTCAAAATGAGGAAAAATCATTAGCAGAAAGTGAGTTTCTTTTCCCTCCCTCTCGCGAAGCAATCTGCTGGAGACAAAGAGAACTTTGAGCCCTTGATATACAGACAGTAAGCGTGGCAGTTAAGCACAAAGAAGACACGGGGAGAGGAGGAGGTGGGAGAGAAAAACCACCAGGGATTAGAATAATGAAGGAAGTAAATTAAAAACAATTAAAATATTTGTGGGATAGCTGGTTAGAGATATTTAATATTTGTTTTGTTTTTTTTAATACTTGGCTAAAATGCCTAAACAGACGACCGTGTTGAAGTAGTTTAGGGTAAAAAGTTGGTTAAACTTTGGGGGCACAGAGAACACCTCCAGTGAACCCCTGTGCTAAACTTCTCCATTCCCCTAAGAAGGGTGCAGACCTCCCCTGCAGGCAGCACACTTAATTGCAGTGCCTGTACACTGTGTTGTTCATATATAGCAGATGGCACACACTGATGGCACCTGTCACATTAATGATATATGTGACATTAAAGCATTTGATTGTAAATAAAATAAGCAGGCAGTCAATTTGCAGGCATCAAGGCTGAATAATCCCCTCTGTAGTCGACGTGAGCTATTTTTATTTTCTTCCCAATGTGATCATCTTATTGAAATTGTTTATTATCATCCATTCGACAGGTGGCACGGTTAGTTCTTCGAATTAAATATGTGGAAGACGTGCTTGCTTTGTGGTCTGTGTCTCTGCGTGTCGAAAAGCCCACGTAGTTGCAATATAACAAAGCGAAGAAGCAACAGGTCTGATTAACAGCGCGCCCAGCATCGCTGTGTCTCAGTGTGCCAGTGCAGTCACAGACAGGACCATGGAGCTTTTCCTGTGATGTAACCAGAGAATCAAGAAGAACAAAGGGAGAATTTGTTGTGTTCAGCTTGTGCCTCATCCATAATGCAGGAAAGGTGTACAGACAGAATAGTGTTGGTTAAACGCAACACATGCAAATCACCCCGAGCTGTCCCTGACTGACACTGCTTGTTAAGGGCTTGTTATATAGCCATTGCAGTTTTGGATGATAGAATATTATTAAAGATGTAGCCACATGGTAGGAAAAAAAATGTGTTATTAAAATTAAAACCGTATACAGTTTCACTGAAAAATATCTGGTCACTTCTCTTGTTATTTATTACATTTCAAGATATAACAAGTAAAACTACAGGATGTAGAAATATTTGACACAACAGTTTTTAAAAATCTGTTTTCTTGTAAAGTGATACAATAGTGACCTAAAGTTATGATGTAGATGAAATGAATATATGATATGTGTATCTTGATCAAGTCTTTTTACATTTGCATACAACTGATTCTTGCAGAGGCAAAATACCTCGAGGCATGAGTGCCAAGTAAGGCAGAACTGCGTCGCTGCTTTCTTTCAGAAATAAAATGACAAGGAGATATTGCTAATAGCTGAATTGCATGTTCACATATAAAAAAAAAAAACCATTCGTAAGTGCAAATAAATACTTCCTCATGGTTATATGACTCTCTTTGTTTTATATATATTATAACAAGGAGAAATATGATTTCAGTTAATTAAACCTGATTTTCTAACCTTTGCTCCCTTAATTATAAAGTACTGTAGTACAATTCCTTCGACTATAATTACTGATGATATTGCCCTGTGAGTTTCATTATAATACTTATTAATAAGGAGCTTCAAATTATTTATAATACCACGCTTTAGATGACTTACCCAAAGACCAAACACAGATCAGCGGGGAATGTCTCTCATTTTCTAAAGCAGGTGTGTTTTCCTGAGAACAGAGCCCAGATGTTGAGGCTGAGTGAGAACTGTATGGCTTAGATACTAGGAGTTCAAATGAACAAAGAATGAATGACGTTATAGTTTAATAATTGTATAAAATAACAGACCATGTTATGGATTCCTCGATATTTGTGCTCTTGAATGTATACTGTCACATTACATACACATAACACGTGCAAATGATTCACAATTATGAATAACGTTTTAATTATTATACAGTTTTTGGTTTTTTTTTCCAAATTTCTTTAATCAATCTAGGTTTGCCCTAACCCTAACTATAATGATACATAATATGTGATGCATTTCAATAAGGCTGAATAAGAATAATAAATTTATTTTTTTTTTAAATAAATATGCATTGAATTTTTAGCATTATATACCAAGTCAAAAAGTTGCTGTGATTGCCCTTGAAACACCCATAAGACATCTCCACCTGCAAAAGGGAGATCTGTGGATTCCCAGCTGAGCATGTGAGTTAAATTGGCCTGCAGGTCTTTCTGTGCTTTCTGTGAAGCCTTTGGTCGTCACATCATGTAGCATCAATCTATTGTCAAAAAAACAAACGTGTCTAAAATTCATTAGGGAACGAGTGCAGGAAGAGAAAGCGGTAAATACCAAATAAAGCTGCAAGCATCTTCAGACATATCCGACATACAACAAATACTCTGCGTGTTTCGTAGTGCTTCTGTAATCGATGGCTAATTCTCAGGAGCAGTGAGGCAGAGCGCTTGACAACATCATCTACTGTGACAGGCAGATTGTGTTTTCACGTGAGCATGATCGACAACAGATTGCACTGAGCCCGGGCTGTTCTTGTTTGCCCTGGAAATGTGTTTGTGTTTATCTTTTGCTTGAGAGAGGCATTTCTTTCTTTCTCCCTCTGCTACCAAAAACAAACGGGCGTGCGCGCACACATACATTTTTAGGCAAGCTGTTCTGCACGTGTGCGTTCGGTGCGTGCGTGTGACACATGCTGTGAAGTGGCTGCCAGGAGAGGCTTAAGAAACAATCCAACCAAGATCAATATCAGCAAACCGCACTTATATGTTTGACTTAAGATCCAGTCGCAGTTTCCCCTGTTTCACTTTTTATGCACAGCCGAAGCCAAACCTCACGAAACTGAATTTACCCGAAAGCCTAAAGAGTGTGTTTATGCACACTGTGACATATTTTGAAATTACATAATTGTTTGGCAAACTCTTAAACTGATTTTTTTTCCTCCACCAGGCTTGATGAGACTGTCAACCCACACTCCAACACACTCTCAAACACACTCCTCAGAACACAAGTTCAGGATTCATGTAGGAGGGAGGGACAATGGCTAATGAGTAGGTCTGGGAAAGTTTCAGATGGCAAGAAACTAATAATTTCGCTCATTTTGATTAATGAGAAAATAGTTTGTCTTAAGATAACACAAATGCCAAAACATATAATATTTAACTTACGACGCGCTCTGCTTATTTGCACACAGTCATTGTGTAACTAACTCTAAATTTATCAGTTTTAATAGCACAATGTGGCACACCTTCAGCTCTGCAATGTGGATTAATATCAGCCTGGTTATAATGCTGTATATAATACATATAGATATAGATATTTAGCCTTAGCCCTGTGCTCAGTAGTCCTCAAGACAAAATATACAGCAGGTCTTCCCTATTTTGCATTAAATGTATGAGAACTGAGGGAGGCTGTTAGTATGGTTTCACCATAGGTTTATCCCCGTAGACAAGTCAGTCATTTATGAATAAGCATGAGCCAGTGTTTGCCTCATTTAATGATTTTCACCATTCAAATGTATTCCACATCCCCCCATTTTTTTCCTCTGTTTCACATGGCTATCATACACACACACACACACGTTACACAGATGTTAACATAGATCTTTGCACACTATGTGCAAGTGCCTACTCTTACACAGAAGCAGTAAGCACTTCACTGGCAGGTTCACTCTTCTTCTCACCGTGCCTGCCTACTTTGCTTCTCCTCTCAGGTGCTAACCAAATGACGACCTCAAGCACTGGGAACACTGAAAGGACCTCTTCAGTGAGCTTCTCGCAAACAGCATAGAAAGCTAAAGAGGGAGGGCACGAACAGAAGAAGAAGAAGAAGTAGAAGGAACACTGAATGTGGTATGTACAACCACATAAGCACCCACAGCTATCCATATATTTTGGAGACTTACTGCAACTGTCAGGTGCGAGCACCAGAAGAAGTCTGAAAGGAGGAAATCATGTCTGTTGAAACTGTGACTCTGTGAACTCGCCGTTTCATACATGCTGACATGTAACGCCGTTGATATCTGCCGTGTCGCGTTTATGAACTTGCTGTGTCCAACAGCGCCTTATTGATTAGTATGGAGGTCTAGGGACCAGAGGAAATGCTATTAAAGATTAAAGGGTCAGGTGATGTGAAGGTGGCATTCAGAGTCATCAGACACCAGCGGCTTCAGTTACAGGCTGTAATGTTCACCCGTCAAGCAGATTAGCCAGCTTGATTTATTTATTACTTGATGTCTTACCATTTCCTACCGTCACTGACTGAATAACTGATTGACTGGGTGGCTGACTGCTTGCATAGCTTATGCGTCGTAGTGAACTTCAAAAGGGAAGATTATGGAGTCACTCGGCGTCTATTTACACAACACGCAGTCTGTATTGCTTTTACAGTGCAAAGCTAATAAAGAGAAAGGGGTTTGCTGTTTAACTGTATATAGACCACAAGTGTTCTTTGGGGGGTTTTTTTGGTTTGTTAAAATATCAGGATGGAAGAAACTTTTGGAAGCCTGTGATAATGTTTTCCCTTTTTCAATGTTAAATTGATATAAAGTCAACAATGGGGCCTAACGGTGTATTGTAGCGTAACAAGCTCCATTCAGGGCAGCCATTAAAAATCCTAAAACCGTGATACGGCACCCATATAATGTGAGTATAATAGAACTCTGGTATTATGAGGCCTATCTGGTATACATCTCTGTACAGAGAGCCAGTGCACTGCCTGTCTGTGTCTTATCTGAAGTGGCAAACTTGCTGTTCTAATTGTTATCTTCACACTAATAGAGTGGATGTTTTTGAAATCATTTGGTTGGACGGATAAAGGCTTGGCAATTCCCCCAATGCTTACTGTCTCTGTCAGGGCTTATCTGTAGGAGATAGCTGGGTCCCTAAGAATGATTGGCGGGGTGCAGCATGTGCAAAAGTGTTGCAGCGTCTGAGAAAGGAGGCAGAGCAGACATCCAAGGAATTGTTGAGAATTAGAAAATGGCATTATTCGGGAGTTGCTAAAGTTGCTCCTACTTTTCCAGCGAAATCGCATTGTGGGAAGAATCATGTCATTTAATGTGATAATTAATCTTAAACTCTTATTGTTAAAATAATGAGTGATGTTGGATCATCTGTGAGTGTGTGTTTGTAGAAAATGGTGTCTTTTTTGAAGTATTTCTAAAAAAAAAAACAAAAAACTAAAGGTGCTGAAACACGCTGAAGTGTTTTGCTTCTTGCTACGACAGACTTAAGTTTTGGTGTACTTGGCATCTGATGTGACTCGCATGAAACAATTGGCTGGAAACTTAACCTGCCTGAGCGAAACACATCGCATGCTGTCGCCTGCAGACCTCGGGGTGCTCTCCGTGACATCATTAGTTAAAGAACACATGCCCCATCTTCATCCTCCTCCTCCTCCTCCTCTAGCGGTCCTCTCTCAGCACTAATTGTGTCCACTCCGTCGGGCCTGGCGCGATAATAAAGCGTTAAGAGCCTTGCCTCGTTTATTAAAGTGGAGTTGGGAAATGTGAGACCGCCCCCTTTCAGGAGTTTTTTTTTAAAAAAAGAAAAGGGGTAGAGAGGAAAAAATCGATTATTTCTTCACGCAGGAGAGCAGAAGGTTTAGGGAAAGACTTGGTCGGGATTGTGGGGAGGAACAGAAACAGCTTCGCAACATCACTATTAAGCTTCAGACGTCCAGTACTAATACCGGCACCACCTCCAACACAGCCGCTCCACCGAGTCCCTCGCCGCTCACCGGTACTACGCACTAGCAGACCAGACGGTGCGTCCTCAGCGCCTCCTGAGCGAGCTCTGTCGGATCAGAGAGAGAGAGAGAGGAGAGAGAGAGAGAGAGAGAGAGGGGGGTAGTTTTCTCTGACATTATTAGGGACTCATACCACGTATTGTAGGTTACTTTTTTTTCCTCTCGGCGCCGTCCTCCTGCTTAGTTGCGCTCCTGGATTTTAAGTGCGTCTCGGCGAACTCCGTCCCCCATCAAGCAGCGGCTCCAACCTTCCTGTCAAACGGGCCGGACCAAACACCCCGGCGGACCGCTTGTTGTAGCCTTCTCTCGCTTCACTCGGGACAAGATTTCAGATAAAGTAAGTACCGCACTTGCACCACTTGGCACTCACTGGCAAACACCTCACTCCATCGTATGGTTCTTAAAAAAATTATTATTTATTTTATTTGAAATGTTCCGTAAGGGGAAACTTGAGGGTCTAGTTTGATGCGCGTTGTCTCCCCTGACAAAGTACAGCAACTGCGTGTATTGATTTGTTGTGACCCCCTTTCGACTCGTGCCGGTAACAGCAATGTAATATAGTTACCGAGCGACATCAAATCACTGGTTATGGTGTATTAGGAGATCCGTGTGGTGATTTTAGGTGTCACTGCTGTGTCGACCTTGTGCAGCTTTCTCGCGTCCACATGCAGGCGCACAGTCCAGAAGCCAATGAACAGGCTGGTCACATTAACACTATACTTTATGCCCTCTTTTTGCGCCTTTGGGCAGGGTGGCATATGAAAAGTTACATTTGGGTTGTAAAATGTAGCGTTCAGTCTACCTCAAACAAAATTACAAAGGCAAAAGGAGATGCACAAGTTTTTACATCTCAGATTTCCATCAAAGCAACAGATTAGGGAAACAGTGATCCTAGTTTGTGGATATTCTTTGCGCACGAAATAAACGTTCTAAACTGAGGTGACTGATGGCAATTATGCCGTGCTAAACTTTAAACCGGTATATTATGTAGGAAGCTTTGATAATTATTAATAAATAGCTAATCATATCATCGCTGCAATACAGGGAAAACATTCTTTTACACTTATTTGGATGTAAATTTATGTAGATGAGCGACACGGCGGACTGTGCTGTAAATCAGTGTTTTACAGGAGGTTTGGCTGTTCAGGCTCAACTATAATTTCTTCTCTGTGCCTTTGTGACTGAGACTGACTTATTACAAGAGACCAAGTATGATTAAATTCATATTGCGAGTTTGGTTAAGCCTCACGTTGCTCAACTAAACCTGTTGCGATGAGAGGAAAAATCACGAGGCTACAATTAACTTGTGGCAACTTTTCTCAGGTTTCAGCTTTGGAGCTAAAAATGGATTCTTTGTTTTACACTTAAAGTGTACGGACACGAGGCCCACCATGTAATGTGCAGAGAACTCGGGCTTGCAGTGACATTTAAAATTACTATTATACATTTCATTTTCATTTAGATAGATTTTGGGATTGAGTTGGCTGTGGACAAAAAAACGTATGCCAAATGTGAGGATAAACGTTTATCTCTTTACTTATATGAGCTGAATTAGTTCTTAAGCTGAAACACAGTTTTGTCTGTGAAATAAATTATATAAAAAAGTAAGAAATGAACAGGGCTTTAATGTAGTGATAACTGCTTGAAATTAAATATAATTAATGTAACTTTTAGAGAATATTTTGAGATTCATTAAACTATTAAATAATTTTTAAAATAACAGCTATGTAAATGAGGTATTTTAAGGCACTTACAGAATGGTAAAAGTGTTTCTGTGTGTAGCTGTATACCAGCTTATTTAATGTGTGCGTTTAAAACACACTGCGTACCGCTTGACTGCATTTCTCAGTTCACTTTCAGGAAAAAAAGAGAGATGCTCCGTGTTTTAAGACGTATGTAATTTTTAAGATTTTTAAGAACTTCTGAAGGGAACGTGGTGTCCAGTTGTCCAGTAACCCTTTATTAAACTTTTATGTGAACTTTTTAGTCTTAAAAAAGTCAGAGTGCATTCATTTATATTTTTTTTAGAAAACAACATCATAAGTGTGGCTTTCCTTTTCTGACTATCGGTCAATGAAGTTGTTCTGTGTGGCCGTCTGGCCTGTTGCTCTCTTGGGATTTAGCGATAGGTTAATCCGCTCAGAGGAAGGTGAGCACTTGCATGTGGACCCACGATTACACACTGAGAAGTCTGTCAGCCAAGCTCTGTAATCTAAGAGACCCTCTACACACACACACGGGACACACACGGACACACACACACACACACACACACGGACACTTGTATGCAGTCGTGCGCAAACACACACAGGTGCACAAAAGCATGTTCTGTCTCCCTTTCTCTCTCTCGCTCTCTCTCTCCCTCCTTACACACACACTTTTACACACATGCATCAACACCACACTATTTGGCCTGCGCTGCTTTTGTTTCTCTTATTCTCTTAAGACCTCTCCATCTTGACAAATCATTTGGGATTTTAGGCGCTGATTCACAAAACCAACAGCGACAACACACTCTTACCCTTCTCACAGAGAGGGATTAGAAGGTCACGTGTCTCTGTGATTGGCCAGGGCATTGAGCCGATTGTCAGGGCACTTTGCTGTACGCCAGGGGCTCAGTAAAGCTTTAGTTAAGTGAAGGAAGGGAACACATTGTATGCCACGGTCAGGGTAATTCCATGTGTTTTCAAGGCACTGCAACAAAATCAGCATAATTAGCAAATATTTGTCATTTGAAATGCCTAATATATTGCTTATAAATGTGTAATTTAACACCCATAAATTAGTTTTACTGGTGGTAACTTCTATTCCTGCTACCAAGTTTCCATCTTCAGGGGGGAAAAAGGTGTAAACTATACCACTGTGGTCCCTGATCTCTGCTCACATAGACATTTAATACTGTACAAGAGGCACATTTCAAAGATCCCCACCTTATGGAAAACCAGATCTATGAAAACATTTTTCCTTAATGGAGACAACCAATGTATTTATGTTTAAGCAAACAGTTTAAAAGCCCCTTTAGCTGTGCTTTAAAGTTTTTGTTTTTTTTCACTAATGGCTTCAAATATTTTGGAAGAAGTTTGCAGAGTTTACTCAGTTAAACATCAGTAAAACATTCATTTGCAGATTGCCGGTTGGCAAGATCGTGAGGTAGATATTGAAGAACTCTTAAGTGGACTTCATGCCCTTTGGCTCAAATGAGAGGCTGATATAAGACTCAGATGTAGACATTTGTATTTGCCTCACATGCAATGCTTCATAACGTAAGAAAGCGTCTTAAAATGCTGCGAGACGACCTTGTGTATCCCGCATGTGAAAACGTTTAATTGGTTTAGCAGCATATGTAACGCAATAAAGTGCAGGCTGTGTGTGTAGTAAAATTTGCCTCGCATAAATAACAGAAATATTAAGGCATTTGTTGAGAAAACAATTCTTCTTGCCAATTTCTAAGCAGATGAAAATGCTTATGTTTTATAATAACTTAAAGGCTTCTTGCATTCCTGTTTATTGCACATGGCAGGTGTTCTCTAGTTGCTGCATGGGAGGAATAGTCTCCTTTTTTTCTCTTTTTTTCTTTCTTTTTTTTCTCTTTTCATACGTTTTATAGTAGCAGTGAAATACGCAGGGCTCAACCTCACCATGTGTTTATTTACTCGTCTTCAGCAGATCTCGCTTTCATTGTCCTAACTGTTGTGCGTGTTAGAAATGTTTATCCAAATGCATCTTTGCCTTAGGAGCACTGTCTGTGTATCTTCTCATAAGAGCTGCAATTACTCATAAAACTTACCACACGCACACGCGCACACACACACACACACACACACACACACACAAAAATCAAAAAGTAAATAATGCAGTCCTTGAATGGTTTTTTGGTGGATTGAATGCATATATTTGAATATGTCCTGGTTTTTGCATAATGATGCAAAGTATTCTTCTGTCTCTATCTAGTAATTAGCAGTGACGTTCAGCAACTTTCTCTGTATGCTGTAAGTGGATGGGGGTGTGTGGGGTTTGTTCACTGGGGTGTTAAAGATCACAGAGGAATATATCAGCCTTTGATGTTTAATTGTATTGTAAAACACACTTTAGAATATTTCTGCATAAAGTAGACTTCTGGCTGTGCTGTGCTTTGTGCTTGCTGTTTCTTTTGTGTGTTTGTCTGTCAGTGTGTGCTGTGTGTCTGGGAGTTGTGTGTGTGCGTTTTCAACTTTGCGTCTTGTCTCTGTGTATTCGTGCGCTGGAATCTTTGTGCTTTTGTGTGCGTACGTGTTTTTTGTTTTTTTCCCTTCGTCTGAGTTTTGTGAGGTTGTTGCTGGTGTATATTCAAATGAAAATGCTTGTTTTTCTTTTTCTCCTTTATTCTCACACTGAAGAGGGTAGGATTTGATGTCTGCGATGATGGAGCAGTCTGGAAAACAGTGTCAGTGTGAGGGCTGAAAAGGCAAACTGAGAAGACAGATGCACATGAAAACAGAGAGAGATACGCGCGCAGAGAGAACGCAGATGGAAATTTATTTGAGCAGAGGTTAGTTAAGAGCACGCCGACAAAGTGTTCGGCCTCCGCTCAGGTAACCCTCCGTTAAGATGTCGATGCGTTCGTGATGTCATGTTTAACACAGTGATCTAGATGAACAGGATGTCCTGCCCTTCTTCATCCTGTTTCCTGTTTCCTGCCTGGCCTGTTGGCCATTATTACGGCAGCAGCCTGCTGGGTGGTCTGTGCTCGGCAGTGCTGACCGCACAATCATATCATCAGCTGCAGCCCACCTAAAGAGACACCCAAAACACCTCACCATACTTGAGGCCTGCTGTCTGAAATATTTGGACAGGGAGAGAGAAAGAGAGAGAGGCCCGGGAGGCGAGAAGGCTGGAGGAGTGCAGGAGCAGAGGAGTCTGAATGATAAGACAAAGAGAAACATTTAGAGTAGAGCAGAGTTTGGGTTTCTTTGTCCAAACATGAGATCATTCCAATTAGGTTGAAAGCCTCCAACATCAAGACTTAAATGTTCAAATGAGAGTTAAATAAGAGTTTTCAGGCTTATAAACTGGCACATTAACTTCCCAAGACTTACCCAACTTTCAATCCTGAGAGAATTTTTCTTCTTCTTTTCCTGCACAGTGCAGACAGTTTTAGGGGTAACGCAAACATGACATCTGTAATGCTGACTTGAACCGTTACGTGGCGAAACCAGAATTTATCTGACAGATTTTTTAGAAGCCAGTTTGTCAGAGAAGTGTTTCCTGTCTGTTTATGGAAATGTAGCAGCCAAAGGCATTTTCTTTGATTAAACCCTGCTCCTGACCCGTAAATAGTTAGGAGCAACTTCTTACGCCCTAATATTATTTCAGAGAGAGATGCCCCCACCCGCCTTCACCATATTCCTTTGGTGTGGGACGCATTTGGAATCCACCCAATGCCAAGAAAAAAAAAGAAAAAAGGAAAAAAAAAAGAAGGTGTAGGGATGGGGAGAGTGAGGAAAAAAAATGTAGAAATGTTTTCCAGTCGCTGTAATTTATCTTTGTCACAACTGCAACATAGCCGAGTCATTGTGCAACAGAGTCCTGTGAGACGCACAGAGGTAGCTCTGTGCCTTGGCCTCACACAAGCTCGCATCCATCTGAAAACCCCCTGCTCGCTCGGCTGCCACAATCCGCGCCGCTGCCGCCACCGCTCCCCATCCGCGCTGCCGCTGAGCGTCACGTCGCAATCGGATATTTATAACAGATCTTGTGTTCACACCGAATTCAGAGGAATTAGGACTTGAATTCTACCCCGTCAGGCTTTTTATGTGAAGTTGCTGTTTTTTTTTCCCAATACAACAACGCAACAGTAAATATCCAATAATAGATGGCACGACTGATACGTCTGTCTCTCTTTTTGTGCTCCAAGGAAGAATATCGCAGACTTTTTTCAAATTTTGTGCTTGTTTTTCACCACAGCTTTAGAAATCTGGACAACCTGTGTAAAATAAGGAGATCCTCTGTGTCGTTGAAAATGCTGTTAACACTTTCTAAGTTGGGGAATAAATTAAAAAAAATAAGAATCCATGCTCTCAGTGCTCTCCCTTTTCTGCAGAGCACACTGCTTAACCAGCCGGTGTCCTGCCAAAGCCCACACCAGTGTTTCTTTCCACTGTCATCTGTGCCATTCCCACACCAAAGGCCAGCCTATGAAATAATGTGCAACACGGGACTGTTTCGAAAACGTAGTTTACTCAGCTGACCAAAGAATTAAGGAGAAAGCGGGACAAAGAAATGCAGAAAAAGCTGAACAATAATAAAAGTGTTTAAACTTTTTCAGCTAATGTGCATCTGAAGTCAAACTTAATAAGACACTATAGCACACAGTAGGAAAGGCCCTGGAGGCGGTGAAGAGTGAAACAGCGTAGACCTCACGCACCTCTTTTTCTCTCTCTCTCTTTCTCTGTCTTCTTCTTTTTTCAGCCCGGTTCCTTCTGCACTGTGATGTATGGCTTTTTCCTACAGTGGCTCTTCCAAAGTGCAGCTCGTGATGTCATTAATTTTATTCATACTTTATGGATGCTCTGTCTGGAAAAAATGAGAGAAAACGAAGAGGGCCGATGTGAGAAGAGAGGGAAGAAGATAGAGGGAAAGAGAGAGAGAGGCCTGGAGAGGCAAAGTGAGAGAGAGAGAGAGAAAGAGAGAGAGATGTGAAGAAGATGGCATTGCGGAAGGAGATTTTCAGTGCAGTTGCATGTATAATGAATGAGGGGGCACTTTGTTTGAAACTCCAGCCCGGCGCTTCACTTCAAGGTTTGCTGGGCAGAGTGAGGCCTTGTGCTCTCACACCAGCCACTCTCTTTATCTTGCCAATAGATGCTTTCACCTGCCACTGTGGTTCGACCCAGTGGAAAAACAAATAACCTTGGTGTGTGTGTGTGTGTGTGTGTGTGTGTGTGTGTGTGTATATAAGAACAACACAGAGAGAGAGCGAGAGAGCAGTGACAATGGAACAAGGGGTTGGGTGGAAAGGGTGAGGAGCGGGCGAGAGAGGAAAGAGGTGAGTTTGTATAACTGCAATGACAGCCAGACGATACTGAGGAGAATACTGGCACTTTGCCCGCACTTCCTAAATAGTGCTCTCTACAGAAATAGCTCAGCCTTGATATTGACTTTTGTCTGTTGTGTATGTGCGGATGTGCACATCTGTGTATGCTCAATAGCAGGACATATAGTTTCATTGTCAGGTGAAGACCTTTTTCACTTCTTATCTGTTGTTGTTTGTTGGCGGTGTGCGTGGATACTTTTCTGTTTCTCATATTCGCGCGCGCGTGTGCGTTAACGTGTGCGAGTGAGGGATCTTTATTTGCTTTTATTGTCATGGGCCAAAATGGCCTCTGTTTTATTTTTGGCCCATCTCCGGACTCGTGGTTTTAAAAATAGCTGAGGAAGTGCGGGGGATACCTGCCGTGGCTCCAGCCTCCCCACAGCAGAGTCCCAGTTCCTCCACGTCACATCCATCCACCGCCGGCCCACTCCAGGCTATGACAGAGCAGCCCCTCTGGGGCCCGTGCAAACAGGATTGGACTCAGAATGAGGGTGTGAGAAAATCAGCCTCTGGAGTAAAGCGCAGAAAGGGCTCGCAGTTTAGTGCGAGAAGTCTTAGCTGACACTGTCAGATTTTGTAACGTACAGATTAGAAACCCTACAAGCTAATTCCCCTTTTTTTCTTTTCAATGTAGTCGAGAGTAAAGATTTTAAGGGGAGTGTGTGAGAACTGGGTTTTTCCACAGTTAGTTCATGTGTGGAAGGGCACTGGCTGGCTTGCTCTCTTATCTGTCATCTGAATGCCGAGTTGTCTTGTTGATTTCATTTCTATGTCTTGCCTATGGGGCCTAACTTTGAGTCTGATCCTCACTCCCTTCTCATTGTACTCTCAATTTCTTATGGAATCATTCGACTGCAGATTTGCGAAGGCAACGAGAGCATTTAATAAATAGGGTTAGCTATAGGAGCAGAACTGGATGTTATTGAGATTTTACCATTTGACATTCATTTATTGTTTTCAAAGATTCACATTTTCCAGGGTCAAACTCATTTTTACTGTCTCACTTCTGTGGGTGGATGACTACATTTATTTTTGATTAATTCGGGTATTCTTTACAGGGCATCGTGCTCCTCAAGCCCATATCTAATTGTTTGCTTTTGAAACGACATTATTATCCCGAGATGCTCTTTCATCTGTAATTCTTTTAAACACGAGTGTCATCACTGCTACACTCTAACCCAAGATATTGTTCACCCTTTAAATGAGTGACACTCTGCATCTTGGCCCCTCATAATAGGGACCCCATAATCATATTATAAGTGGGACAAAAAAAGAGAGAGGGAGAAATCTTTAAAAAGCTCCACTGCCCTTGTTGACTGTCTCTTTACACAGCGAATGAGAAATCTTTTTTTTTTCCCGAATGCGCTTTCACCCACCCCCCACCCCCACCCCTTTTCTCTGTGAAGAGAATTGTGCTGCCTGTTATTAATGTGCTTTTGACAGCTTAATTTGATAAGCGGGGTACTTGTTAAAGAAACCTTGGATTGTTCTCACAGCAAGAACGTGTTTTTTTTTTTTCCCCTCCCATGTTCTTCAAAATGGTGCCGCACAATCTGTCGATGACCCAGTTCTGAGAGATGGTCGAAAACAAGGAAGAGCGATGCAAAATCCACAGGGAGAAGAACGGAGAGAAGGCGAGAGGGTAGCAGGAGACAGAGAGAGAGAGAGAGGGAGAAAGGATACTATAACTAAGAAAGGCACTTGTGGGAAGTTAACTTAAATGATTTTCTTTCTTCTCTTACCCTCTCGCTCTTCCTCCTCCTGCACCGACCAAGCAACCTACCTTCTTGGGCTCCACTTCCCTGTAGCCTAATCAGAAAAGGAACGCTGGGAACGATGACGGGGATTAGCCTCCACTACTCGCCAGTTCCCCTTGGTTAAATACACGTGTAATGAGTTGTTTATTTGGGATAATGCACAGTAGGTGCTGCAGAAGGCCAGAACTGCCCTCGCCTCCCTCCGCCGCCGCTTACGTGCACGCACGCGGGCCCGCAGCAGATAATACATACATATAGTGAACATATAGCCCAGCCAGTTATGCAGAAATATAGACGCAGCATATGTGGTGTGAACACTGACGTGTCCAGGTATGTGCTCATACATACATTCACACACTCAATCCTCCTACAAACACACCCTCCTACTCAGATTCCCACACACAGCTGTGATGCAGGTCACTCGCTGTGGCAAGTTGTACAGAGGGAGAAAAATGGGCAGTTGCAGTTAAAGGGTTCATCTAAGTGTGTGTGTGTATCTGTGTGTGCTTTCTTGTGCATGTTCTCAGGCCTTCATTGGGTCATAAGGCTGGGGGATTTTTCTCAGGGCAGAGAAGGAGTGGAGGGGTGGAGGGTGGGTGGAATTGAATGATATGAGAAAAAAAAAATCAAGGGAAAAACCTTAAGAAGGAAAAAGGGGCATGTCGTGCCCGTTGGTCTGTGCATGCATGTGTCCAGCGCTCTTGAGGGCGTGCACAGCAGAATATGTGTGTATGTACGTGAAGTGGAAAAAGCTGTTGCCTTGCGGAGGGGACGTGCTCTGCTATCATTAGCGGAGGGGGTGAGGGGCAGGGGTAGGGTGGGAGGGGGACATGCGAGGTTATGTGAACGGTGCAGCTGTGCTCACAGCAGAGGGATTTGAGTGCAGGGAGTGGGTGGAGGGGTGGGGGTGGTGGTTTCTCCAGGCGGCCAGGTCCTTCACTGATCCACCAGCTCGCGAAGCCGATGAGAGGAGAAAAATTCAACCAAGAAACAAGCCCAGCGAAGCAAAACACAAACCCGCCTCTGCCCCTCTGTTCACTGTCCCTCCATCCCACACTCCTCTGCTCCTCCGCTCCGCCACTTTAGCCCATTATTTCCCCAAATAGGAAAAATAAATAAATAACGACTGATGGTCGATGGCAAGGATAAGAGTGCAAAAGAGAGAAAGAAGAGAGGGGGGGAGGAAGTCACGATTTATATAGAATGACTGTTCTGCTTTTCTGCCATCCGTTTATGCATTTTCATTTCCGATTTTCAATTGAAAAACGAGATAATAATGATGAAGATGATGATGATAAAAAATAATTTATAATTAAATGTTCTCAAGTAACTATACAAGGAGTAAAGAATTGTTTTCTGTCTTTTTTTTATTCAGGGGATTTCCCCAACAACTTAACATTCAAATTTGTTTAAAGCTAACTCCACACTTCTCTTCCTTTCCCCGGTGGAAAACGAAAAGACAAAAAACAAAAAAAACTTGAAGCCCACGTAGAGAAAAAGATGGCGACGCAGACGACGACCCAAACTCGCTTGTCAAGACGTGTGATCAGTCGCCGCAGAGAGCGAGACAAGGCAGAGGTGGCTGAAAGACGACAGAACACAGAATGGCATCAGCGCGCGCTGCTAATGCATTCAGCATGCCACCGTATCCAACAACAAGGCAGAATATCACACAGCTCACTTCACAAGACATCCCCACAACAACAACAACAACAGACGCATAAACGCGCGTGCGCTTGCCGAGGCGCAGTCATGCAGCCGCACACAGGCATTCACACATGCATAAATATCGGCGCGCTGCACGTTTTAAAACCAACCATGAGGAACAAGAATTTGAAAGCAAACAAACAAGTCAGAATGTAAGCAACTGGTATGAGACTTTGTGACAGAAAAAGAAGAAAAAAGTATAAATGAAATAACAGCTTTCGTTTCATGGGAAGACAAAGAGTTAAAAAGGACAAAAAAAAATTCCTGGCAGAATCTAGCGTAAGTGTGAGCTACGTCAAAGACAATGGTGAGCGCTGAGCTAAAAATAGAGTGTGGTCAAACGGCAGTGGCGCTTTGGCGGGAGTGGTCAGCTCTGTGTGATAGAGCGGCCTTCGCAGTCGGCCACATATTGAGAGCAGAGGCACTCTGCCAAAGCTTGTAGATTCACAGCAGTAATTTAATATTTGTTTGTCTCTATTATTTCATTCTTCCCCTTTCTCCTTGTCCCTCTCTCTCGCTCTTGCTTATGAGGGTTAAGTAACAGTATGCTTTATCAGATTACTGGGTCTGAGGTCTCTTTCAAACCTCACTTTGCCATCTTGATGTTGTGCAGCTGTGCAGACTCTTTAATCACACGCTATCTTTTTTCACTCACCCTCTCCTCCCTTCTCCTAGTCCTCCCTCCTCCCTTAACATATGTTAATTGGCTGCTTTCTGTGACAAATTACGAGCGCTCACTTTGATGAGGTCGGTTTGTGATGGTGCTGGGAGTGGAGTACAGTGGAACAGCCAGACCCTCACCAGTTCCCCCTTAACCACTCCAAAAAGGAGCGCGGCACCCAGCCGATGACTAATGAGAGGCTTGGACTGGGTCTGGCCTGGCTCGAGCCTTGGTGGGGCCACTCCCCTAAACAGAGGCTGATCTGTAGGTACCGTATGCCGCCACACGCCCTCCACACTCCATACAACCTTTTGCCTCATGCACCCCACCGCCACCACCCTTCCCCTGGGAACTGTAACGCTCTGTGAGAGCAGAAGAGTTCAGGCTGTGTGGTGGAAAAGACTCGCGTTACGCAGTTGTGCGCGTTACACGTTATATATATGTATGTATTGTTTTTCTTTTCTTTATGAGACTGGACACATTTTCAGTGCTTTGTTTCACTTTTGCGTTTACGGCTGTCTTTACGTTCGAGGCTTAAAACAAAAGCCCAGTAGTAGCATAAATTATAGATGCGGCACATACAGCTTGTGTCTCAGGTTTACATTGAGCAGCATGTGTGTGTGCATGTGTGTGTGTGTCTGTGGTGAAAAGGCAGTGCCTGGAAACATTAAACCAGCCATGCTTAAACAAACACTTACAATGGAACAATCTCTGTTTAATGATGCTCAGCATCAACAGGGAAACAATGCTCACCAATAATCAGCACAATCAGCTTGCGGTAACAAAAAGAAAGAAAGAAAGAAAAAAAATGACATCATCCAAGTAGTGTGTTCTGTATTCTTTTTTTTGTGTGTGTGTTCTTAAGTGTTGTTAGTGGTAGGGTGTAATAATGTGGCTGTCTCCTGCCAGTCTGTCATGCAGTTTCGTGTTCTCGGTCTCTTTTTCTACCTCTGTCTCTCATTCTTACTCACTCTTTTTCTCCCTACTTTATGATCTAGGTTACTTGGTTTCCTAGCAGAGCACAGGGACCGGAGGAAGAGAAAAAGAAAAAAGAAAAACAGAAGGTCGAATCTATGAAGGACATGCTTGTTGAAGTGTGCAACCTTCTACTTCTCTGCAAATTACCCACACACTGTGCATAGAGTCAAAGCGGAGCTGTGGCTCCCATTTCAGCTCCGCAAGGCTGTGACCATGACATGTAACGCTGCTGGGAGCATCGCAGCTACGGGAGAGGTGCCGATGTACCGTCAGCTCCGACGCTCGTTCGTCGCGGAGGACAAAAATATAATCGTTTTATATAATGGTATCGTTGTGGACTCTAAATTTGCTGATGAAGCGAGAAAAGGAAAAATAGTAAATTCCACAGCTTCCTCATAGGTCTGCCTGTCTGTACATGCTGACTTAGTTCCAACAACCTCAAAAAGGGAAATTGTTCTATTTATCTCTTCCCATCAACAAAATGCAAAAGAGATAACAGCCCATAAGCGACTTCTCATTTCCATAGCTACCAAACTGAAGCACACACACACACACATATATATATATATATATATATATGTACACACAAACAAACTGGGTGACAGTATGAAGTTGGTGAACAAAACTGCACTCGGCCCCTTGCAGTTGCGTGAGGGTTAGCCATGTTAGCATTAGCCTGAAGGCCTTAATTGAGGCCAGGAGGGAGCATTTAATAATTGCTGTCACAAGATCAAATTTAATTCTCCTCTCTTCACAGCCACCACTGCTGTAGGGTAGAGTGAAACAAATTGTCATCAGAGATTTCTAAATGAACAAAGCTTTTAATTAGGGTGATTAGAATACTGTGGCATAGAGGAAGACTAAAGGGTGGGGGGTGTGATGAAATCATCAGTGGATTGTCTTCACCGTGATGTGTGGCTTTGATACAGTGTGGGGTGAAGAGTTGGGGCACGCGACTGCTATGGGAAGTTGTCTGTATCTTATAAGTCAGCAACTCGTGTCGCCCTAGAAATTATATCCTATTGGAGCAAATTCTTTTACCGCTTTCAGTGTGGAGCGAATTAAATCTAGCTGTTCAAGAACTGTATTTTTTTATGAGTGCTGCAAGAGCTCCTAACCGGCGCTGACATTTTTTCTGTTCAACCAGATCGATACGTTTTGCTAGTATCTAAAAATACACATAAAAAATTATTAATGTAATATTTCCTCAATTAAAAGAGGATGCTCTATTTAAAGCCGTGCCTCTGTGTCTGCTGAGCGGGCACCGCCGCAGACAGGAACAAAGGCCGAACCCAGAATGTTGGCCGGCCGTCTCTCACCTTAATCTTGTTGCATGTTCACAATAAAAGCCTCAGTTAAACAAAGTAAATAAATAATAGGTTGTTTCTATTAAAAGAACTTTTAATTTGAAATGGCTGCATGATGTGTTTAAAATTAAGCTGGCTGCTCTGTGTCGTATACAGTTCAGCTACAGCTGTTGTGTGAGTGTTTTAGGTCCCTTGGTTGATGACCGTCTCTGTGTTGGTAGAGATAAGCGAGTGCCAAGTACTCAATTGTTTTTCTGAGTTTTATCCAGAATGAGTCACTGTCCTCTAACAGACTGGTGAAGTAACTTTAACGTAGTCAAGGGAAACGAAGGTTTGTCTCATTAACAAGCCTGCTTCAGACAAAGACCTGTTACATTCTGCGGCTGAGATAAATAAAGGAACCGGGTTAACTTTCAAATCTTTACTGACATGTCCAGCCAAACAGACACTATTTCTTTCTTATGATTAGGGGCAAAATTTTCTTCAAAATGTATTCACTATTAGAAATTACTTGTATATATAAACCTCAATCCTAGGAGACAGGGTTGGAGTAAGCATAGCCCCTGCAGTAATGAGGCCTTAGCTTCAGTTTGAAACCTCTTGACTCAAAACACACATACACACAGTTTCTGCCCTTCTCCCCTCCCCTCCGACTGGAGAACATTGCTAACATCCCGAGACATTGTCATACTCGGCAGAGTACATAATTGGGTGAATATGTCAGTGCTTTGTGTTCTTAGTGACAGGACTCCCGGCTGTTCCTGTGGGGGGCTCCGGCTGTTCCTGTGGGGGGCTGGGTGTGCTCACTAAAGGGTTTCTACTGCAATTTTGTTACATTTGGCTTATTGTTCATTATGGTTTTACTTGTATTCTTCTAAATCCAGATAAGCATGTAACTCCTTATCCGTGCACGCAGACCTTGTCCTGTGACAGTGTGGTCATTTAAGCACGTGTGTGCATTAATTTTCTGTTCCTGTACCTTTAGTGTCAGCAGTTGGTCGCACCTGGGTCCTTCGGTAAACGTGGAAACATGCGAGTTGAGACAGTGGTTAATGCTGACTGAAGGGCGAGAGAGGGGGAGAGAGAGATGAAGAAGAAGTGAAAGAAACTGTGGTGGTGATGATAAAGTGAACCTAGTGAAGTTATTTGTGTTTAAACATCAGATGTGTGTATCGCCACAATCAGCACCACTTCCATATTCAAAACCATTTTGATACCTCTAATTTCAGCCTCTCACACTGTACACTGATCTGTCGGGTACTTTGTCACCTCTTTTAAGCTAATCTTTCTTTTTTTTAAATATATAACTTCTATCTATGCATTATGCTTTAATTCAGCCATTGTCACTTCTTATGCTCGAGCCACGGAAAGACTGAATGTACGAAATGGTGATTCACTCCAGTCTTTCCGGGGCCTCTCCAAATGTGGCTTGCCTATGCTTCTGCTTTTTCTTCTCTTCTCCTTTTTTCACTGATACCATTTTTTCCAGCTTGGTTCAAGAGTATGTTTGTGGCGAGCCGCGGTCCTCAAAATGTATTTATATATCTCTGATGTTCGTAAGTCACAGTCACAAAAAACAAAAAGCTGCTGAGAATTGAGCCACAACAGCCAGTCCATCTCCCTGTTGCTGTCGAGCTAGCTTTACCTAGCTTTAGTGTGGGCCTGTTTGCTCATCTACCTTTGGCCTAGCAGCTGCTGCTTACAGCCCTTGGCCTCCTTTCAAACAGAGGGGTTGACGCATCGTGTCAAATCATTTTGTCCTTGGGGCAGGCAGCATTAGGTTATGGAAAGATGGCTCTCACCTGTCTCCGTACTGGCTCTGACGGATGGCTACCTATCTGCGTTGCAGCTCTGATGGCCCAAGGCCTGCATTTCCTGGTGCTGAGTGAGACGTACAGCTGCCCAAACGAAGGGCAGACCTCTGTACACTGTCGCCTCCATTTCTATTCACTCATCATATCAATGTGATACTTTAAAATTTTAGAAAAATGCAAAAGTGATTATATAGACACATTACTTGTGGGAGCGTCCGTAAACGCTTTCACAATTAAACATGTCTGTAAGCTTTCTTGTAGTTTACACGAAAAACAGACACATCATCATTTATGCATTAGTCCTCCAATTTACATTCACTCTCTAAATTATTTTATAATCCTAATGCCTTAATTTAATTTGAAAATGTTTGGCAAAGTTTGCTGCTGTGATGAAAGCCACAGCAAAGTAAACAGAATGAATAAAGAAGAAGAATGACGTTCACCGCATCAAGGTACTTTTCTTCATGGGGATATTTTGACACTCCCCTCACAGGTATGCATTTATCACAAAAGATGCTCAGATGTGTTCAAAAGTAAAAAATAAAAAAAAAGTTTAGGGGGGTGTGCAACCAAGAACAACTAAAAATGCACTCATAACAAACCTGACAAATTCTTTTGTTCAAAAATGTTGAAACCAGTGAGTGTTTTCGTCTGATGCGTCACAGAAAGATTATGATTTCAACATTTATTTTTTTGCCTTTTGCTTTGATTCATGAGTTCCTGCATAACCCCCCACCCTACCCCGCCCCCACACTCCTTCAAAATATGTCATAGCCTTACAAAACCAAGAGACACGTTTTGAGGAACTAGAAGTAACTGAGGCCTGAAGTATTTCGTATTGAGAAAAACATGGTTTCTGTTCATTTGTCCTCTGGAAATGAGAGGGGAGCGTAGCAGTTGAGTTTTGAACCCTAATTCTTACCCTGCGATTTGGGGAAGGAAAGACCTTCAGCACCTTTGATTGTCTATGTCTGCTGATGTCACATCCTTCCCCCTCCCCGCGTATCTGTGTTTACTTCCCGTCTTTCCGTCGTTCGAGACCAGGCAGTGCTACTGTTGTAAAAATCAGTTTGAAGTTTGAAATTCAGGTATTAGGTTTTAAGTTAAAGTGGGGTTGGTAAGGAATTGAGACGTCACCTTGAGGACTTATTAAAATATATTTATAAATATTTATTTACTTTGTTCTATAATGTCTCTCACACTATAAGTTGCTGGGAGAGTGTCTAAAACTTGTGCCAATCAGAGACTAGTGGCTCACTTTGCTCCTCATCAATAGACGGGTGTCTCAGTTCTAAGGCACCTAGAGATTGAAAATAGAATACATGAGAAAGCGTCCCTGTCTCGGTAATGATACAACTAAACCATGATCTAATAGAGAGAGACAGGTGAAGACATATCCTCCAACACACATATACGTGCACACTTACACAGCAGCCTCTCAGTTTCAAGTTTAGCTCGAATGCTCACTGGGAAAAAAAAAAGAAGAAGAAAAAAAGGAATGAACACATTATAAGATGATCCACCGCTATCACTCTAATCCCCAGATGTACATGTTGCTAATCTCTTTAGCTGCTAACATGTTAAATTAGCCCTAATATCTGCTGAGATTCAAAACCATAGAGGCCCACCTACGTGTGGGCTACCGCCCAGGTTTAGGTCACTCGCCTCCCCCTTCACTCAAAAAAAGATACAGACTCTGGAGGGAGGGAGGGGGGGGGGGGGGGGTGGCAGTGATAGCCATTCGTCACCCTGCCTATCTTGTTCTGACAGATGGGGAGCGTGGCGTGCCACATAGAGGAGTCACTGCCTGTAATGACATTAGAGGCACAATGAGACCTGATACACATTTTTTTTCCATCCTGCCTAGCCATCAACTTGCTCCTTTGCTTGATTCTTCCCCGCCTCTCATTTCTGCTGCTGTTATGCCTTCTTCTCGCCTTACAGAAGATAAAGTGTTGTCTGCTGCTATTTCCAAATCAAAAGTACAAATGCACAAAGTGCACATTTAACATGCAAACATGCACATAGCTGCAGCAAAAACACAAGAAAGAAACCTCCGAAAAATCTACACTGAAAAAATGAAAACAGTTTCTGAGCCAAAAAAAAAGAGTTTCCTACATAACAGAAAAACTCGCGTACAAATCGAGCACCGCGAGTGTGTACTGACGTTGAGATTGTTTTGTGTAAAATGGTATTAAAACATTTTTTTTTCTATCCTCGTCTTCCAGGAAATGGGAGTTTATTTAAAAACGAGAGCGTTTATTTAAATGTACCATACACCTCCTAAAAGGTTTACTTACTGCAGTGTAAGATGTTATTTCAAATTCTCACAACCACATTTCCCATGAGGGACGGAGGACACTGGCATTGCACTTGTGCACACAGTTCATTTACAGTTGCCCCAGTTTTGTTTTTACGTTTCTCACAGAAATTCTCTGAATGCAGAAATAATCTCAACAGATGGTTGTGCACAACTTTAGTTCTTGGAAGTGGATCGTGTGTTCATTTCTCCTTATTTATTGCCACGTCCATCCACCTCATTCACAGAAAAAGGGGGAAAAAAAAACACAAACTGAAACTGTCTTTCAAAATGATGAATTAGCCCTGAGCATGAGTTAAAGTAAAGTTCCTGTTTTTTGTTGCCCCCTGATTCAAAGAAGTCATCTTCAGTGTATGTCCTCAATAACAAAGCCACATTAACAAGCACCCTACAGACGTCTATTAGAATGTGAAAAAGTGCCATGTGCTGTATATTAGTTTTTAGTGACTAAACACTTGGGAGAGGCGACCTAGAATCAAGCCTTGTGGTGCACTGAGTGTATATGTTCTCATTGTCCTCTCAGCTACACTTCTGAGACACAGAGAGAAAATGCTCATTAGATCTATGTGCTGAATTGCTCCTCTCTCTCCATCTCTCCCATCCTCCCCCAACCTTCATATCTCCCTCTCTGGCTCTCTCCCTCTCTCTCTCTCTCTCTCCATCCGTCTGCTTAACAGATGGGAGGGTCGTGGGCACAGCTCTTCCCCTCCCCCTGGAGAGGCCTGGTGCCTGTTCAAAAGATCCCTCTTTATGCTTCTCTCCATTTCTCTGTTTTTCTCCCAGTGCTCTTCTTCTCTTTTTATTGTCACCTTTAAAGCTCGAAGATACGATAAAACCGGCAGAGGCATAACCGTCGTCCTTCAGCACGCTCGGTGCCGGCGTGCCCTCTGACCTTAGCATTTGCCCACCCCGGCCTCCTTCCAGTTACCACACATTAGTGTGAATACAGGCATACCGCTAGTCAACAAGTCTACAGAGTATAACGGAGCTCTTTTGTTTATTCTTCATCTCCCACAGATTCATTCCCTATTTGCCTGCTTCGGGATTAGTAAATTGGCTTAATGTGCAAGTTTGCTAGGTTGGTTTTTTTTTTCTGCTGTCTTGCACCATGTGTCTTCATTTTTTTGTTTTGTTTCTTTCTCATCCTCTTTGCCCTGTCAAGGTCAGATGTCAGTGTCGCTGCCTTGCAAGACATTCCTGCCAAGGACAACTGTGTTGTCCCACTTGACCACGTTCACTAAGCAGTGCTTATTTCCTGCTTTCCCCTCCACTTCACTGTCTTGGCGTCACGAGGCTAAATTGGATTTAGTGATTCACTGCTAATCTGTTAAGTTAACCGATGATCTCTCCAGCGCTGGGGAAGGGAACGCAATGGGGAAGTGGGCACTTGTTCTTTTTTTTGTTTTGTTTTTTGTTTTTTTTACCCAGGAGCTGCCTGGCACCCATAAGGGACGGGGGTGGGTGTGAGGAAAAGTGAGGGGTGGTGGCAGGAGTGGGGAGGGGAAGTGGGGGGGGCAACTTGAGTTGTTGTTGTTGTTGTGTAGGAGGAGGTAAAGGAAGCAGGAAAAAGATGGGATGGGGAAGGAGGCTGGGTGAAGTTAAGAGGCACCAACATGGGGGTAAGCAGCAGCAGAGCTTCACCTCAGGGAGCGTTGGCTGGTGCTCAGAGCCAAAAGCGGGGATTAAATGTTCAGGACACGAGCTTAATCTTAGTGTTAATGTTACGTAAGGCCTAAGGTGTTGCCCCAGCGGGTGTTGACATTGAGAGGTTCAACTCTGCTCAGCGTGCTGTGGGAGGAACACGGAGGAGGTGCAGGCCAGGAGGCAGGGATCATGAAGGTAACGCCTCCTTGTTTGGAGCGATGCCCGGACTGGGTAGTGTTGAGTACAAAGACTGGGAGGGGATGATGCTGTCAGCCTGTGATTGAGGTACGCTGGCTTGATTGATATCCTTGTCTGGCTGTCTTGTGCCAAGCGCCTTAGTGTTGGCTTGTAATCCTAGTTTGTCTGACAACATCCTTTTTTGTTTTCTTCCACAGGGCAGCTCTTTGTGTGTCTGTCTACGGATGGGTGTGTTTGCACAGAGCAATGCTAAAATGTTTTGGATAGCCTCTTCAGAGCTGCCACAGAGTTATTTTAGATCTTGTTATTATTATGATGGTGCAGTCCGGCTGTTGTCCTAACTGCCAAATGACGCATTTATGTTCGTATCTCAGTTCTTCCATGAGTGGGTGTATTCCAAACCATCATCTCAGGAAGTTTTTTGTCATGCATTTCATTATTGTTGAGACTGTATTGTCTCACTTTTTTCAGTTTTTGTGTGATGGACATTTTTGGCAGGCAATCTTATAAAATCCATAAAAATCAATGCAATGCTGTTTCTTTAATACAATGTAATATACTTACCAAATCCGTGTTTCGCATACATACACTGAGAAGGCCTCAATTATAATGCAGGATTCTAAATTTTGAGTCGTGAATAAAGCACAGAGCCTGCATTTCATGCTGCAAATGGAAAAGATAGCTACAGCCTTGCTTGCGCTACAGGCCTTGGTCTGTCATTAAGAGCCACTGCATCCCTGGATGTCTCTATTATGAGTTTTCATTATCAATGTCCTACTCTAGCACAAAAAGGTCAAGTGCATAGCAATGTGCTGCATTCACCTGAGGGGTTCAGATCTTTCTTGTGCATGTTACTCAATAAATACATGGATTCAGGTTAGCAGGAGGTAAAAAAAAAAAAGGAAAGGAAGTGCATTACAATGTGCAGGTATGTGTGCAGGAGTGCGCAAAGGAGAGAATATGAGAGAGTGAGGAAAAGAGCAAGGGTGTTTGAGAAAAAGGAGAGAGAGAGAGAATGATAGAGAGAGAGACTGAGACTGACATGTCTTTTGGTGAAGCGGTGTCGTCTTCCACATCAATGTCTGATGCTTGTGCTGCCAGGTGCCGGAAATCTGGTTCAGAAAGGAGAGAAGAGAGAAGAAGGGGAAAGTAGAGAAAAAAAGGCAGGGTAGATGGAGGATTTTTTTATTTTTTTTTTTCATGTGACGGCGTTGACAGCTCCCCTGCATTGCACTGAGCTTAAATAATGGGATGCTCATTTGCATAACGAGGGACGTTATCACCTCTACTGTCAAAAGAAAACACAACAACAGTTCTTCTGCTCCTCCCTGAGATAGATTGGGTTGGCCTACTTTAGCACTCTGGAGAGATGCACTGGAGCTCTGGCTTAGCCAAGCTCACACAAGAGCACACAGTTATGCGCACGCACACACACAGATGTACATGCACACGTGTACACACACACACAGTCGCTCAGTCATGCAAACTTTTCAGAGCGCAACTCTGCTCTTCCGCCCATTCAGTCCGGCGCTTCAGCTGCTGGCCTGCACCTCTGGAACACAGGTACACTCACATTAAACTGTGCACGCGTTTATTGGCTACTCCAATATCTTCCGGACATGCAAGGGTTTTTTTCTCCAAGAAACCATTGTGTATCAAACTGTTATGTTGCCACATTTTACTTATTTTTACAAAGGCTTTGTTTTACCAGAACATGGCAACACTCTTAGGTCCTCGTTTTTTACATCTGTATACTATCCTAGCATATCGCATCTGCCATTTTGGAGATGAGCTGCAGATAGAGTAGAAAAAAGTCGCGGCTGGCAGCTCCACTGTCAATACAGTGCAGTTTCATGGGAAGAAACAAAATGTATTTCTCAGTGTGGAGGTAATGTTACAGTGTTGGTGATTAGAGCGTTTAAGTTAGCGGCACTTCCAAAACACTGTCAAACTCTCTGTGAACGAGGCGAGATCCTGACAGTGCTGTCTCCTCTCATAGTCGGTGCCTAGGAAGAAAAAAAAATGCAAAAACTGATTTGCATGATATCGACAGTGAAAAACACAGCGGTTCTCACAACATTGTTGACAGATTCTTTGTCTTTCTTCACCCTCCCTTGTGGCTGCCACGATGCCACTTTTATTATTTTTTTTTCCCTCTCAGTATTTTGCCATATTTCATTTCATTTAATGCTTATTCTCCCCGACCCCTCCCTTCTGTCTTGCAGGTACAGATGCTGGAATCTTTGAGTTGATTGAAACAAATAGAAAGCAGGAAAAAAAAAGAAGAAAAGACAAAGCAAAGGAAGAGCTGAAACGTGAAGAGAACCGGAGAGAGAGAGAAGAGAAGAAGAAAGAGAAGAGAGAAGAAAGCTTGAAGTTCTTTAGAAAGAGGAGAGAAAGAAAGAGACGGGGACGATGGGGAGGAAAAAGATTCAGATCACGCGGATTATGGATGAACGCAACAGACAGGTAAGTCCCGGGGGGATGGGAGGATGGATGAGTATGAGGATGGGGGAGAAAAGGGTGGAGGAGGGAGGAAGGAGAAACACCCTACACCCCACATAGCTCTTAACAATGAAGGTTTCTGGGAGTCTGGGCAATATGCGAGCTGGGAGACAGAGCAGTCCTTGCAGGGAAAGTACAGATATTGCTTTTGGTGGAGGAGTTCCATCAGCTTAGAATAGCAATGTTTGTTTCCCTTCAATCTAACAATCCAGTGTGAGGACACGAGGAGTGTACAGTGTTTCCTAAAATGGATTTTGCTTTAAAACTGTTGGGATTTTTAAAGCACATTCTGCATATCGCAGAGAAGTCTGAGGGGTGCAGCCTACGCTCAACTGAAGCACCCTTCACACACCCAAGCCCTCACACCATGCCACCCTGTTTAGCTCCCTGCCAGTGGAATATTACCGGGCAGAGGGTGGTACCACCAGTGAGGCAGGGTGGAGGAAAATATAAACAAACAACCAAACAGAGGGTTCGGGATGGTCTGAAATGACACACTGGGACGCAAACACTGAAATGCTATTTTTCTCGAGCTAAATCAGTAACAGTGGAAGTGCTGTAGCTTTCCTCTGCCTAGAATAATACACATTAATTTAAAACAAAATGTCAACAACCAATGTTAAGAGTCAAAGAATCCTCTTAACGACAGCTGGCATCACTTGAGACTTGGGATAATAAATTGTGGACACTACTGTCTCAGGCAGGAGACAGAGCTCTCTCACTGCCCTTGAGGCCCACAATCGATCACTTCCTGTGGCATAGCTGACCACTGACACTTTGTCAGCTTCCTGGCAGCCCAATTGGATCCATACGTTGCTAATGTGGCCCCCGGATCACAGGTCAAACACACACACACCAGCACACACACAGTTCTGAACACAATCCGTTTCAATGCTGCTTGAGACTTCTACACCGCGTGACATTCTCAATAGTATTTCTGAGCCATTTCACAATGTGCTTTTTTCAAACAGTCATATGTGGCCGGAGCAAAGGCTCGGTGAATTGATTGGAGTGTGCCGGGGGAGTAATTGAAGTAGATGTTGGCCCTTGTCGTGACTAAGCTCAAGTGTGTTTGCAAGAAACAAGAAGATAATAGGAAGTGTGTAAGAAAGTTTGCGTGCTGGACTCGAAGAAGGTCACATCAGAAATGTTGTTTCTCAGAATCACAGATGCAGCATAAAAAGAAAGAGTGTAACCAAGAGTCATGTATAGAGACAGTTTTTGAAAAGTATGGAGGATGTGAGATGGTATATCTTTGTGTTTGTTATTGAGAGAGCCAGACGGACAGACAGGCAGAGAAACAAAGAAAGAGCAAGGAAGAGGTCACCGAGTTTTAGATGAGGACTAAAACTATCGTGTTTCAGCAGCACCCACACTTCCTCCTTGCTGTTATCTCAGCCCTCCTCTCTTATCCCACCTAAGAATGGGCCCGGGCTCTTCGACTCCTGAGGAAAAGGAGAGAAAGAGGGAGACAGGAAGGACACCTGAGGGAAATCGATGCCTGAGATATCCGGGCTTCACTTACAGGGAGAGGAGAAGGAGGCAGGAGAAGAGACTGAGGAGAGAGAAAGGGTTCATTGGGAAAAGAAAATCAATATATCGCAGGATTTTGTTGTTTTGATCCTTAAAACCATAGAGTGCTCGTTGATATTATGTACTCATTGTTGCTTTTAAGCGATTTCGATTCCTCCTGATATTATATCATCGAGTCATGTGGAAAGCACCACATGTTCTGTGGAGCATAATGTCATAAAACCTACAGCCTAAAATAAAAATGACATCACCGTGTTTTGAAGAGGCGGATATCACAAGACAGGGACGGAGACAGACACAGAAACTTAAATTTTCTTTTTTAAAGAAAAAAAACCAGAAGCTCAAGCTTTACATATTTTCACTTCCTTTTTGAGGAAATGTCCCAGAGCCTGAGCCAAATAAACACCAGAGGACTTTTTGCAGTGTTGCTTTTGACCTCACATTCTTCACATACTTTCAGTGTTTTACGTGTTTCTGAAAGCCCTTCTACAGCCTTAGCAGGTTACGATCTTGTTTGAATATTGTTATAAAATAAAATATATTGTTATTTTCCATAATATTCATTTCCAAAAGTTTTGGGAGTTGCATAAAAAACAAAACAGGATATGGCGCAATTCCTGCATTGTCCTTCAATACAATATATAGAGCGACTGTAACATTTCCTTGGTTATGACACTCTTTCTAACGCAGCCCTCTTTGGAGTGGCACCACTCTGTGTAGCTGTCAACGCTACCTTTCCACCTACAGGGCTTTAGTGCCTCCTCACCCCTGCTCTCCATGCAGCTGCACCATCATATTGGGCACAGGGCCTGGCTCTCTCTGGGCGGCCACTTTGGGCTGCCACCTCCAGGCCCCGAAACACTTCCCAAGAGCAGTGGCAGAGGGGCCAGGCCTCCCTGGCGTTGACTGGCTGCCCGGAGTGCTGGACAGTGGGCAGCAGTGTGTGAGCCCTGGCTCCAAGCCGCCCGACCACTCAGACCCTCTCCTAGCCTCGGGCACATGAAAGAGCCCCCTGTGTCATAAACTCATGGGCTGTTCACAAAGAGCAGACTCTTGAGCCAGCTTGCAAACGCGCACAGATGGACAGGCGCACACAAGTTAAACGTACAGGTGTGCGCACGCGCCCGCACGCGTCGACACCATGGGCGTAGACCGATCGTAGCACACACCTTAGACGGTTCATTTGGAGCCTTTGTTAACGCAGCAGTGACAAACGCATATGTGTATGCACATGTACACATCTAAAAACACATCTATCTCTCTGGAGCCCGTGTTGTGCATCGACTAATTTGTTGCAATTGGCTCTAATTAGTGTTACCTCTCCAGCCAGTCTGCTCAGTGGGCTTAATTTAGGATGACTTGTTTGTGTGAATCATTGTGTTTGTGTGTGTGCGTCTTTGTGTCGGACATATGGGTTTCATGGGGGAAGGGACCCGAGGCCAAAGGTTAAACATGTATCAGGTCATCAGTGACAGGAAGTAAAACACGAGGATCTCCCAACTCCCCCAAACAACAGCCATACCAGCACACACTCGGCCAAAAGAAGCTTTAAAAGTGCGGTGACTTTGTTTTTTGGTGTGTTTTTAAAAAAAATTTCTCTCTGGTGAAGAGAGCCACGTTAACTGCACCGCTGTCGCTGTAGTAAGAGGGTCTTTTTGTTTCTACGACAAAGCGTTCTTCCCTCCAATCAACAGTACCAGGGTGAGAAAATGTGCGAGTGACATTAACAGCAGGAAAATAATGAGGCCCACAGGGTAGCTCCTCACCCCTGCACCCCTCCTCTAATTCCCTGTTTCCCACCTTCTACCATCTCGTTCATTTACCACACCGAGTGGCACTCCTTTCTATCGTGTGTTCAGCTAACCTGTGGGCTCGCTAAGCTCTCACCTTCACTTTGTTTCCCCCATTTTTTCCGCTCATTTTTTTTTTGTCTCATCCGCCAGTTCGTCACTTCACTCTAACCACTCTCCCCACTACAAAGCATCAATGTTATAGCTTTCGATAGTTCCTTTCCTTTGTGTGCTCTGGAATTCATCCCTTTTTGAGCTATTAAAAGAAATCTGTGTATTAATGAAAGCATATTTTGCTGGATAAGTAAAAAAAATTAAAAATAGAGGGCATACCATAAAAAGTTTGTTGCTAATGACACCAGCCTTTTTATTTGGCCTTGGTTTTATTCATTTTTTTTTCATCTATAACTTTCAGATGAGCTCGTAATCTGCAGATCATTTGCACTCTCACCAAAATGTTCTCATGTATTAATAAAAATAAAAAATAAAAAATGGGGTAATGTGGTTTTCTTCCGAACTGATTACCGGAACAATCAGACACACATGTAGATAAAGTGAAATGAGTTTAAACCAATTAGTTCCCTGTTTTTACTTATTTTCCTATTGCGAAAATCTGCTAAAAGTAA
>NC_140537.1:470692-514849 GCF_057382185.1 Mchenga conophoros
TAAATAGTGGCCATTTGAGTGTCTCTGCATCGCTTGCCTGTGATCTCCTTTTTGGTCACCTGACTTCCTCGGTGTGGTAGAGATCGTTTGTGGGTTACTCCTCTAAAGTCTCCATCGCGGCTGGTCGTAGCTATAGAAGCCTCCTCTGAGCTATTCTGCTTACGTTCTGTGACCCGGCTTACTTGGTACGTAATCAACTTTTGTTACGCTCTCTGCCTTCTATTGTTCTTTTATAGTAATTATTTATTATGTTTCGCAGGAAGTGTGGACCTTAGTTTTGCGCCAAGCTACGCGAACTGAAGTGCTGCTGTTTTGCCTTGCTGTGCTTTTACCGTCTGTTCCCGTTGTGAGAATTCTTTCCCTGCTGCTGTCAGCTTTTACAGTGGACGTCGGCATGGACAACGGCCATATGCATGCCGGTTATCGGAGTCAGCTGGCGTGCATATTGATTGACTGTTAACTTATCGTCGTGTGGACGGCAAGTTGGAGCAGTACGGCGATTCCGTTTGCTCCAGATTTTAGAGTTTTATTCAGATTGTATGTTGTTTTATTGCTTTTTGATTTGTAGTTTGGATTCTCTGTTACACCACTGGTGGGAGGCCCTTTTTCTAGCTGTGGATCACCAGTGTGGTCCTGCAGTTGGGTTATCCCCCGGTGCTACACATTAGTTTGTTGTAATATATTAAAATTTTCTTTGTTTCTTTTATTCAGATGCGGAGTGCCGACGTGGAGGAGACTAGGGTGCCTTGGTGGTGGGATCCCTTGAGTGTACACACCTGCCTTGTCTAGTTTATTAGTGTGAGTGTGTGATAGTGTGTTGCACTTGTGTTTTGGTGTGTTTTCCTTTTTTAGTTGTGTGTGGCATCCCTGCCCCTCCACTGGTAAGCCTCAGCTCTGAATACCTTTTTAAGCATATTTGTATTTGAATATTTATGATTATGTTTTTATTCGGTGTTTTAAATAATTACCAATAAATTGTCAATTTGTTTATTATTGAACCTCGTCTCTGGATTGAGTATAGCGAACCTAAGTGCCTTTTTGGTGATTTAGTGTCATTTCCAGTATTCTCTGGGTGAAATTCCCAGGGTGGCGTTGTCGTTCTTTAAAACTGAAGAGTATTTACTTTATATCCCAACCTCGTCTCGCCACAAACTTGGCGTTGTCGACAGGATATACTCTTTAAAACAGAGACGTGTGTTCTTCTTTTTTTGTTTGGTGTAACGTAAATTGTTTTTTTTATATTATTTTTGTACAGAATCAAGGCAAAGCAGCAGCTACTTTGGTGTGGGATTTCACAGCTGTGTTACAGCGATGGAGGAAGAGTTACAGGAACTCAGGGACTTGATCGCGCAGCTGAAAGCAGACAATGAGAGGCTGCGTCAGGAGAGGGCTGTTGGGTCAGGTACTAGTGCTACACCTTCTACTTCAACTGCATCATCTGTTAACCCCCAACGGCTGGTGTCTCTGTAGCAGAGAGACTAGTTTTTGTGCCCCGTGACAGAAAGTGCCCTATGTTTAGAGGAAAATCAGGTATAGGGTTGAATGAATGGTTGGAGGAAATAGAAGGTTGTGCTAGAGCACATCATTTGTCTTTGGCTGATAAAGCATTTTTTCTGTTTGACCACCTAGAAGGGGAAGCACGTGAGGAGATCAAATATCGCTCTAGTGCAGAGAGGACTGATCCTGCTAAGATAATCACTATATTGCAAGAACTGTATGGCTGTTCAGACTCCTATGTAGCATTGCAGGAAGCTTTCTTCTCTAGAAAACAGCAGGAAAGTGAGACACTGCAAGAGTTTTCCCTCGCTCTCTTGGGTCTTATGGAAAAAGTTAAATCGAGTGCCCCCAATGGCATGCCCAATGCTGACGTTTTATTAAGAGATCAATTTGTTGAACAGGTCTTAGATAGTACCTTGCGGCGGGAGTTAAAGCAGCTAGTAAGGAGGCAGCCAACACTGACATTGCTGGAGATTAGAGGGGAAGCTATTAGGTGGGAACGTGAAGGGTTGCCTAGTGGCGTTAGGCATAGAAGCAGTTCTGTCCCTTCTGTTTATGGCATTCAGTATGGGGTCCATAGCGGTCCCTCAGGAATAGCTCAGTCTACCCATTTGTCTGAGATGAGCGAGATGAAGGAATTGTTAAAGCGCCAGCAGGAGCAACTTAATCAGCTCACTCAGAGCATTGCTCGATTGCAGGGCCCCCATCGAATGCCTCGCTCAGGACGGGGCGACTCCATTATATGCCGTCGTTGTCAGCAACCTGGACATGTTGCTCGGGAGTGTGATGGGGAACGCGTTCCTCGTTCCTGGCCTCCTTCGCAGGCCCCTCTGCATAATCGCAGGCACTCTCCTTTAAATACGGCTTCGGAAAACTAGCACCCTCCGTATTGCCGAGCCACAGTTCGGGTGGGGTGTCTATTGGCTCAAGGGTTGTTTCTAATGGTCCAGAGGCAGTCTCGAAATTAATTTCATCCTGTCCTCATATAGATGTGGACATGGGCGGTATAAAAGTACCTTGTTTGGTTGATACAGGGTCCATGGTCTCTACCATTACTGAAAGTTTTTTCCGCCAGCATTTTGAGTCCTGGGGTCAAGAGCGTCTCCAAGCTTGTCATTGGTTGCAGCTTAAAGCGGCTAATGGGTTGTCCATTCCTTACCTTGGCTATATCGAGCTAAGTGTAGAGCTCTGTGACAAGTTTCTTCCACAGTGTGGCGTGTTGGTCGTTAAAGATCCTCCAGGTGCAGGACCTTCCACGGTTCCGGGTGTATTGGGGATGAATGTCATTCGGAAGTGTTACCACGAGCTTTTTGGGCAACACGGTGAAGCATTGTTTAGTTTGGGCTTTGTCACAGAGGCCCCTAAACCCCTTGTGCAGGCGCTGCAAAAGTGCCATGACGTTAGTATAAGAGCCCCACTGGATTTGTCTGGCCATGTGAGAGTGAGGGGTAAGCGAGCATGTTGCATTCCGGGTGGTGTAATGAAAGTAGTGGCCGCCACCTGTTCTGAGCAATATTCAGGTGCCACTGTGTTATTTGAACCTACTGATGTTAACTTGCCTGCTGGACTTTTAGCGTCCCCTGCATTGGTTCGAGTGGTTAGAGGTACTGCATACATACCAGTTGTTAATGTAGGGACTACGGCGGTCTTGCTTTACCCTAGGACCGTTATAGGGACCCTGGAAGATGTTCATGTGGTCAGTTTGCCCGCTGGTGTGACAGAAGTACTCCCTAACGTAGCCACAATGGCATCTCACACCGCCACTCCTACTGTGCAGGATCAGATGGAAGGGATTGATTTGTCTAAACTGTCAGCAGAGGAACAGGGACAGGTGAGGTCTCTCCTTAAGAAATACAGCTCGGTCTTTTCTGCTCATGACACTGATTTGGGTTGCACTAACTTGATCTCCCATGACATTCCAGTCTTAGACGATATCCCCGTGCGGCAGCGTTATAGGCGCATCCCCCCTTCAGAGTACGAGGTTGTGAAAGAGCATATTAACCAGTTGTTAGGGGCCAAGGTGATTAGAGAGAGTAGCAGCCCCTATGCTTCTCCCATTGTGCTCGTTAAGAAGAAGGATGGCAGCCCGCGCATGTGTGTTGATTATCGGCAACTGAACAACAAGACAAGGAAAGATGCATTCCCCCTGCCGCGCATTGAAGAATCCTTAGATGCGCTGACTGGTGCCCGTTGGTTTTCCACCATGGATTTAGCAAGTGGCTATAATCAGGTCCCAGTTACGGAAGAGGATAGGCCCAAGACTGCCTTCTGTACTCCTTTCGGCCTATTTGAATGGAACCGAATGCCATTTGGGCTCTGTAATGCCCCTAGCACCTTCCAGAGACTAATGCAACGCCTTTTCGGTGATCAACAGTGCCAGTCTCTGCTTCTCTATCTTGATGACATTGTAATCTTTTCATCAACAGTATCGCAACATCTTGAGCGGCTGGATGTGGTGCTAGGTCGGCTTCAGCAGGAAGGTTTAAAAGCCAAGCTTGCCAAATGTGCCTTTTTCCAGCGGGAGGTTCGCTACCTAGGCCATGTCATCTCCGATCAAGGTGTCTCTACGGACCCTAGCAAGGTGGAAGTGGTGGCTAACTGGCAGCCTCCTAAGACTGTTTCGGAACTACGCTCCTTCCTTGGGTTTGCCAGCTATTATCGCCGTTTTGTGGAGGGTTTTGCCAAGTTGGCGGCACCTCTGCATAGACTGGTGGCAGAGTGGGGAGGCAGAAAATCAAAGAAGAGGTCAGAGCATGGTGTCGTGGAGAACTGGACTGCAGAGTGTGCTCAAAGTTTTGAGGCATTAAAGACTAAACTGACAACAGCACCAGTGCTCGCTTATGCAGATTTCTCTTTGCCTTTTATTTTAGAAGTGGATGCCAGCCATGCCGGCCTAGGGGCAGTGCTTTCCCAGGAGCAGGGAGGTAAGGTGAGGCCAATAGCCTATGCCAGTCGGGGTTTGAGGCCCACTGAGCGCAATATGCTAAATTATAGCTCAATGAAGCTGGAGTTTTTGGCACTTAAGTGGGCCATGACTGAGAAATTTAGAGAGTACTTGTTGGGCCATAAGTGTATTGTTTACACCGACAACAATCCTCTTAGTCACTTGTCTTCTGCTAAACTTGGGGCTACTGAACAGCGCTGGGCAGCTCAGCTCGCTTCGTTCGACTTCGACTTAAAGTACAGGTCAGGAAGGAGTAATAAGAACGCAGACGAGCTGAGCTGCCCAGCGCTGTTCAGTAGCCCCAAGTTTAGCAGAAGACAAGTGACTAAGAGGATTGTTGTCGGTGTAAACAATACACTTATGGCCCAACAAGTACTCTCTAAATTTCTCAGTCATGGCCCACTTAAGTGCCAAAACTCCAGCTTCATTGAGCTATAATTTAGCATATTGCGCTCAGTGGGCCTCAAACCCCGACTGGCATAGGCTATTGGCCTCACCTTACCTCCCTGCTCCTGGGAAAGCACTGCCCCTAGGCCGGCATGGCTGGCATCCACTTCTAAAATAAAAGGCAAAGAGAAATCTGCATAAGCGAGCACTGGTGCTGTTGTCAGTTTAGTCTTTAATGCCTCAAAACTTTGAGCACACTCTGCAGTCCAGTTCTCCACGACACCATGCTCTGACCTCTTCTTTGATTTTCTGCCTCCCCACTCTGCCACCAGTCTATGCAGAGGTGCCGCCAACTTGGCAAAACCCTCCACAAAACGGCGATAATAGCTGGCAAACCCAAGGAAGGAGCGTAGTTCCGAAACAGTCTTAGGAGGCTGCCAGTTAGCCACCACTTCCACCTTGCTAGGGTCCGTAGAGACACCTTGATCGGAGATGACATGGCCTAGGTAGCGAACCTCCCGCTGGAAAAAGGCACATTTGGCAAGCTTGGCTTTTAAACCTTCCTGCTGAAGCCGACCTAGCACCACATCCAGCCGCTCAAGATGTTGCGATACTGTTGATGAAAAGATTACAATGTCATCAAGATAGAGAAGCAGAGACTGGCACTGTTGATCACCGAAAAGGCGTTGCATTAGTCTCTGGAAGGTGCTAGGGGCATTACAGAGCCCAAATGGCATTCGGTTCCATTCAAATAGGCCGAAAGGAGTACAGAAGGCAGTCTTGGGCCTATCCTCTTCCGTAACTGGGACCTGATTATAGCCACTTGCTAAATCCATGGTGGAAAACCAACGGGCACCAGTCAGCGCATCTAAGGATTCTTCAATGCGCGGCAGGGGGAATGCATCTTTCCTTGTCTTGTTGTTCAGTTGCCGATAATCAACACACATGCGCGGGCTGCCATCCTTCTTCTTAACGAGCACAATGGGAGAAGCATAGGGGCTGCTACTCTCTCTAATCACCTTGGCCCCTAACAACTGGTTAATATGCTCTTTCACAACCTCGTACTCTGAAGGGGGGATGCGCCTATAACGCTGCCGCACGGGGATATCGTCTAAGACTGGAATGTCATGGGAGATCAAGTTAGTGCAACCCAAATCAGTGTCATGAGCAGAAAAGACCGAGCTGTATTTCTTAAGGAGAGACCTCACCTGTCCCTGTTCCTCTGCTGACAGTTTAGACAAATCAATCCCTTCCATCTGATCCTGCACAGTAGGAGTGGCGGTGTGAGATGCCATTGTGGCTACGTTAGGGAGTACTTCTGTCACACCAGCGGGCAAACTGACCACATGAACATCTTCCAGGGTCCCTATAACGGTCCTAGGGTAAAGCAAGACCGCCGTAGTCCCTACATTAACAACTGGTATGTATGCAGTACCTCTAACCACTCGAACCAATGCAGGGGACGCTAAAAGTCCAGCAGGCAAGTTAACATCAGTAGGTTCAAATAACACAGTGGCACCTGAATATTGCTCAGAACAGGTGGCGGCCACTACTTTCATTACACCACCCGGAATGCAACATGCTCGCTTACCCCTCACTCGCTCGCTTCGTTCGACTTCGACTTAAAGTACAGGTCAGGAAGGAGTAATAAGAACGCAGACGCTTTATCTCGCCAGCATCCACCTGATCCTCAGGAGATTAAAGCCATGGTTCCTGGTACAGCCTTGCCTGGACCTCTTCAACAAGCCTTGCGGCTGGGACCAGCTGAGGTATCACAAGCTGCCATTACGGTTTTGCCCCATCTCACTACTCCTGATCTTCATGCCCTCCAACAGGTCGACCCAGTGATAAAGGAGATCTTGGTGTTCTGGAGACGGAAGCAGCGACCCAGCTTTGAGGAGCGGCAGCAGCTTGCTCCACTTGCTCTGGTGCTGCTACGACAATGGGATCGTCTGATTGAAAGGGAAGGAGTTCTGTATCGTCAGGTTCATCGTCCTGACGGTGCCGAGGTGGTACTTCAGCTTTTGCTGCCTAGTGCACTAATTGAGCAGGTGTTGACTCATGTTCATCAGGAGCACGGCCATCAAGGTGTGGAAAGGACCCTAGCGCTTCTCCGCTCACGGTGCTATTGGCCAGGTATGTCTGCTGAGGTAGCTCGTTGGTGTCAGAGATGCGAACGTTGCCAAGTTGCAAAAGACACCCAACCAGCAGCTCAAAGTTTCATGGGACATTTGTTGGCTTCTCGACCAAATGAAATCTTGGCCATTGATTACACCTTGCTCGAACCTTCCCGGAATGGGCTGGAGAACGTTTTGGTGATGACTGATGTTTTCAGCAAGTATACATTGGCTGTCCCCACTCGTGACCAATGTGCCCAGGTTCTCGTGACTGAGTGGTTTTCGAAGTTTGGTGTACCAGCGCGTATCCATTCCGATCAGGGTCGTAACTTTGAAAGCTCCCTGATCCAGCAGCTCTGCAGGTTTTATGGTATCGAGAAGTCCCACACTACTCCTTATCATCCGGCTGGAAATGGTCAGTGTGAACGTTTTAATAGGACTTTGCACAATTTGTTGCGGACCCTGCCAGTATCCAGAAAAAGAGACTGGAATGTATGTTTGCCCCAGTTACTCTACTGTTATAATACCACTCCCCATCAGGCTACTGGGGAAACCCCATTCTTATTGATGTTTGGGCAAGAACCCAGGTTGCCAGTGGACTTTCTGTTGGGCAGAGTACCGGACCCCATCAGTGGAGATGTGCACGAGTGGATTCAGGAGCATCAAGCCCGGCTACAGGTTGTACATGAAGGAGCCAAGGAACGATTGCAATTGGCTGCCGACCGCAGAAAGAGGCACCATGATAAAAAGGTGAAAGAGGCACCATTGAACAATGGCCAGTTGGTGTTCCTGCGCGATCTGAGTGGAAGAGGGAGATGTAAAATCCAAGATCGATGGAAACCCGTGGTATATAGAATCCTGAAGGCACCTGAAGGAGGTGGGGCAGTATATACCATTGCACCTGCAGATGACCCCAGCAGTGTGAAGCATGTTCATCGTACCTTGTTGAAGGCTGTGGTAACGGCAGCTACACCATCAGAAGGGCCTGCTCCAAGCAGTAGCTCACATGGCCCAGAAATATCCTCCCCAGAACCAGGACATGACTCATCACGTGACAGTGACCTGTTATTCCTGAGCATAGGAGCTCCTCAAGTAAATGTTTCACCATCTTACAGCCCAGTGGCAGTGATTCCAAGTAGCCCTGAGTTGTTGCTTCCACCAGAAGACCGAACTTCCGATGTTCCAGCCACTTGTACAGTTACTCCGAGTGTAGCACCAGTTCCATCTAGCTCTCTTCCTGCTCCCTCTACGAGTTCTGATACAAGAAATGTGGTGGTGCGAAAAACAACCCGGTCCACAGCTGGCCAGCATTCAAACATCCATCATCTCCCAAGACCAACAGGGGAGGTGGCACAAGGGGCTGCTAACTCTATTTCTGAGCCTAGGGTACATGCTGTCTCTGCATTTTTTAGGCCTTGGGACTAATCTGGGTGTCTTTGTAATTCATCGTCGGGGCGACGATGCAAGAAGGAGGGGTAGAATGTGGCAGGATGAATGTTATCCCTTGGTCCAACCCACTTTCAGCCTGGCCCATTAGGGGGCGCTGGTATAAATAGTGGCCATTTGAGTGTCTCTGCATCGCTTGCCTGTGATCTCCTTTTGGTCACCTGACTTCCTCGGTGTGGTAGAGATCGTTTGTGGGTTACTCCTCTAAAGTCTCCATCGCGGCTGGTCGTAGCTATAGAAGCCTCCTCTGAGCTATTCTGCTTACGTTCTGTGACCCGGCTTACTTGGTACGTAATCAACTTTTGTTACGCTCTCTGCCTTCTATTGTTCTTTTATAGTAATTATTTATTATGTTTCGCAGGAAGTGTGGACCTTAGTTTTGCGCCAAGCTACGCGAACTGAAGTGCTGCTGTTTTGCCTTGCTGTGCTTTTACCGTCTGTTCCCGTTGTGAGAATTCTTTCCCTGCTGCTGTCAGCTTTTACAGTGGACGTCGGCGTGGACAACGGCCATATGCATGCCGGTTATCGGAGTCAGCTGGCGTGCATATTGATTGACTGTTAACTTATCGTCGTGTGGACGGCAAGTTGGAGCAGTACGGCGATTCCGTTTGCTCCAGATTTTAGAGTTTTATTCAGATTGTATGTTGTTTTATTGCTTTTTGATTTGTAGTTTGGATTCTCTGTTACACCACTGGTGGGAGGCCCTTTTTCTAGCTGTGGATCACCAGTGTGGTCCTGCAGTTGGGTTATCCCCCGGTGCTACACATTAGTTTGTTGTAATATATTAAAATTTTCTTTGTTTCTTTTATTCAGATGCGGAGTGCCGACGTGGAGGAGACTAGGGTGCCTTGGTGGTGGGATCCCTTGAGTGTACACACCTGCCTTGTCTAGTTTATTAGTGTGAGTGTGTGATAGTGTGTTGCACTTGTGTTTTGGTGTGTTTTCTTTTTTTAGTTGTGTGTGGCATCCCTGCCCCTCCACTGGTAAGCCTCAGCTCTGAATACCTTTTTAAGCATATTTGTATTTGAATATTTATGATTATGTTTTTATTCGGTGTTTTAAATAATTACCAATAAATTGTCAATTTGTTTATTATTGAACCTCGTCTCTGGATTGAGTATAGCGAACCTAAGTGCCTTTTTGGTGATTTAGTGTCATTTCCAGTATTCTCTGGGTGAAATTCCCAGGGTGGCGTTGTCGTTCTTTAAAACTGAAGAGTATTTACTTTATATCCCAACCTCGTCTCGCCACACTTAGAACAAACATGAGAAAAAGAGAGCTGATTATTAGCTCATCAAAACACAAAACTGCCTCCTGACATCTGACCCACGTTAAAACATGGACTGAACATACACACACCCACAATGGACAACTGTACCCTCAAACACACAATGATAACATGGACCGAACCACCACTCACAACCACCAGCACTTTATATAGCCTCTGTAGAATTATCCACATATCTCACTTATCTTATGATAGGGTTTCCGAAAGAGACTCAGGCGCAGGCCAGGGTTTTCCTTTAAGCGAAGGACAGTGTGTTTATTTACAGTGAACACATACACCAAGTGGCTATATACAACGTGCAGGGGAAACGGGTCCGGGTCGCCAGGGTCCGTGGGAAACAGGGTTAGGATAAGGGTGTTCCACACTTTCTGTACAAAAACGTTCCCCCTCAATCACTCCTCTCCGCATCGGGTTCCAAAAACGATCTACACACAAAACGTCGGGTTAGCAGGATAATTATAAGAAATTCTCAAGGTACAGGTTAGCAGAAACACAAGTCTAACTGACACTGATAGCTCAACGATCCAGCGAAGACTAGTGCAGACTCGCCATCTAAGTAGTGCAGTAATCAGCTGGGATCAGCGGCCGGTGTGGTGATGAGCAGGTGTGTGGGCCAGCAGCGGGAGCCCGCAGTGAGCATCGCCGTGGCGAGAGAGAGAGAGAGAGAGTGAGAGAGAGAGGGCGAGAGCGAGAGAGCAAACAAACCACAAACATATTGCCCAATAGAGGATTGACCAGCGGGGCACAGGGACCATGACAGTACCCCCCCCCCCCCCCCCCCTCAACGGGAGCCCCCCGGCGACCCACCAGGCTTACCAGGATGAGATAGATGGAAGGCCCGCAGCATACGCTTGTCCAGGACAGCGGCCCGCGGAACCCAGGACCGCTCCTCAATGCCATAGCCCTCCCAGTCCACAAGGTACTGGAAGCCACGCCCGCGGCGGCAAGAGTCCATAATCCGCGTGATGGAATAGGCGGGCAAGCCGTCCACAAGCCGGGCGGGTGGAGGGGGCCTGGAAGGAGGGCACAGAGGGCTATTCCGGACAGGTTTGATTTGGGAGACGTGGAACACATTGTGAATCCTCATGTTGCGCGGCAGCCGGAGTTTCACAGAGACGGGGTTGATCAGCGCCGAAACCTCAAACGGACCAATGAAGTTTGGGTTGAGCTTCTTGGACTCAGTCCTGAGAGGAACAAAGCGTGTGGACAGCCATACCTTTTGTCCCACGCTGTATGCTGGAGCTGGTGTGCGGCGGCGACCTGCGGTCTGTTTGGTTCGGTCCTTTGTGCGCAGCAACGCCGTCCGTGCGGCCCGCCAAGCTCGTCGGCACCTACGTTGATGGGCCTGGACAGATGGTACAGAATGCTCACCCTCGACAGAGGGGAAGAGAGGTGGCTGGAAACCCAGTGAGACCTCGAAGGGAGACAGACCAGTGGCGGAGGAAGTCAGACTGTTATGGGCGTACTCAATCCAGGGTAGTTCATCACTCCAGATGGACTGGTTGGAGGACGCTATGCACCGCAACATTGCCTCGAGCTCTTGGTTAGCTCGCTCACACTGACCGTTGCTTTGGGGATGGTAACCGGAGGTCAGACTGACCTTTGCTCCTAATGAGGAGCAGAATTCCTTCCTGACGCCAGACGTGAACTGGGGGCCTCTGTCAGACACAATGTCTTCCGGGATCCCATGCAAACGAAACACATGACGGGTAAGCAGTCGTGCGGTCTCCATGGCCGTGGGAAGCTTGGGTAGAGCTATGAAGTGGGCAGCTTTAGAAAAACGGTCTACGATGGTAAGTATGACAGTGTTGCCTGCTGATGGCGGCAGTCCGGTCACAAAGTCCAAAGCTATATGGGACCACGGCCTGGACGGAGTCGGCAGGGGATTGAGCTGTCCAGCGGGCGGCTGATGAGACGGTTTATTCCGGGCACAGGTCGCGCAGGCGGAGACGTACTCCCGAGCGTCTTTAGTCAGAGAGGGCCAGCAGAAGTAGCGCTGGAGGAAGTTGATAGTGCGGTGGACCCCTGGGTGGCACGTTAAGCGGGCAGTGTGGGCCCATTGAAGTACTTGAGAACGTACTGATTGAGGGATGTAGAGCCGTTGGGCTGGCCCACCTCCCGGATCCGGTTCCGACACCTGAGCCTCCTGAATGGCTGCTTCGATCCCCCAGGAGATGGCGCCCACGACACAGGTGGCGGGGAGAACGGGAGCGGGCTCAGTGGGGTCCTCCGAGACTGAGAACTGACGGGACAGGGCGTCGGGTTTGACATTCCGGGAACCGGGTCTGTAAGAGATGGAGAAGTGGAAACGGGTGAAAAACAGGGCCCACCTGGCCTGTCGGGCGTTGAGCCTCTTAGCTGATTGCAGGTATGCCAGGTTCTTGTGGTCTGTCCAGACGAGGAAAGGCTGAGCCGTGCCCTCCAACCAGTGCCGCCACTCCTCCAGGGCTAGTTTTATCGCCAGCAGTTCCCGATCCCCGACATCATAGTTTCTCTCTGCAGGGGACAGACGGCGGGAGAAGAAGGCACAAGGGTGGAGCTTACCGTCCTTCCGTTGCGACAGAACCGCTCCAACCCCTGAGTCGAACGCGTCGACCTCGACCACAAATGGCTGCGTGAGGTCGGGTTGGATCAGGATGGGGGCTGAGGCGAATCGTTTCTTCAGTTCTTGGAAAGCTACCTGAGCTTCTTTGTTCAACTGAAAAGGAAGCTTGGGAGAGGTTAGCTGGGTCAGCGGCAAGGCAACTCGGCTGAAGTCCCGAATGAACCGCCGGTAAAAGTTGGCAAACCCAAGGAAACGTTGCAGTTGGTGCCTATTAGGAGGTTCCGGCCACTCAACAACGGCTTTTACCTTCACAGGGTCCGGGCGGAGGTTTCCTTGGTCGATTATGTACCCCAGGAATGCAACGGTGGAGACGTGGAACTCACACTTTTCTCCTTTGACGAACAATCGGTTTTCGAGGAGTCGTTGCAGGACCTGTCTGACATGGGTCTCGTGCTCGGATTGGTTTCTGGAAAAGATCAGGATGTCATCTAGATAGACAAAAACAAAACGGTTAATGAAGTCTCTGAGCACGTCATTCACCAGGGCTTGGAACACCGCAGGGGCGTTAGTGAGACCAAAGGGCATGACAAGGTACTCGAAGTGGCCGAGGTGGGTGTTGAAGGCGGTCTTCCACTCATCGCCCTCACGGATGCGAACCAGATGGTATGCGTTTCGCAAATCCAGTTTGGTGAAAACAGTAGCCCCCTGGAGGAGCTCGAAGGCCGAACTGAGGAGCGGCAGAGGGTATTTATTTTTTACTGTGATGTTGTTTAATCCGCGATAGTCAATGCATGGCCGGAGGGTTTTATCCTTCTTTTCGACAAAGAAGAAGCCTGCCGCGACTGGAGAGGTGGAGGCCCGAATGAGGCCGGCAGCCAGGGATTCCGTGATGTACTTGTCCATAGCGTCTCGTTCTGGAAGTGAGATGCTATATAGCCGACTGGTGGGTAAAGGAGCTCCCGGGAGCAGTTCGATAGCACAGTCATAGGGCCTATGCGGAGGAAGTGACTGGGCGCGGGCCTTTTGAAACACCTCAGCTAGGTCGTGATAAACAGAGGGCACATTAGTTAAATCAGCTGATTTCAATTCCCCAGGAGAGGGCGTTTCAGTGCTTGGAGGCGAGGCAGCTTTAAGGCAGGTCATGTGGCAGTCCTCCCCCCACCCAGTGACACGCCCCTTTAGCCAATCTATGTGAGGGTTGTGCTGTTGTAGCCAAGGATGGCCGAGAACTAGTGGAGTGCGAGTTGCTTTAAACACCAAAAAACACATTTCTTCAGAATGATTGCCAGAGAGGGTGAGCTCGACAGGCTCCGTCACCAGAGTGATGTCTGGAAGGCGTTGACCTGACAACACCGTAACACGTAATGCATGAGGCAGGGGCTCCAATAGTAACCCAAGTTGCCGGGCTAACTGACAGTCAATAAAGTTTTGTTCCGCCCCAGAGTCGATTAACACCGATAGGGAGCGGCTCTTAGAGTGAATGGAAAGCGTGGCCGGTAGTGTTAAACGGGGAGGAGCTTCTTCCTGGCTCAGCTCGCCCACCAGTACTCCTACCATCACAGGCGGGCGCGCCCTTTTGCCCGCGAAGGGCAGGTAGCCACAACATGTCCCCTGTGACCACAATAGAGGCACTCACCGGCCGTAATCCTGCGCTGACGCTCCGCCGCGGTGAGATGGGAGCCGCCCAGCTGCATGGGTTCCTCTCCGTCCCCGCTCTCGTGAGTCCGGGAGGGGCCGGCATCCGCCATGGCGCCGGTGCCAGAGACTCCCGCAGCCTCATGGAAGTTGTAGTTCCGCTGCGACCGGCGAGCCCGTAGCCGCTCATCCACCTTAATGCACAGGGACATTAGCTCATTAAAGGAGGCAGGGAGATCACGCATGATTAGCTCGTCCCTTAATTCTTCTCTGATATTGTTCAGCAACGTGCTCCGTAGCGCCTCCTGATTCCACCCTGCCTCTTCTGCCAGAATCCAGAAGTCGATAGCGTATTCAGACATGCTTCTCCTACCTTGTTTGAAGTTGAGGAGACGGAGAGAAGCGGCCTCTGCCCCGGTGCCTGGGTTAAACACACTCTTAAATTTGGAGAGAAAGTCAGCGTAGGTGATGACAGGATCAGAGTTTAACACAACCTGGGCCCACTTTAGTGCACGGCCCCTCAGAAGTTGAACTAAATAAGTGATCTTCGCCCCATCGTTGCTATGAAAACGCTGCAGTTCGCGAAAAATCCGGCACATTTGTCAGACTCACCCGAGAATGGTTCCGGTGTGGGTAAAGGTCCGTCAGACGGCGTACCGACCCGCGGTGAGCTACCTGACGCTACGGCAGGCGGTGCCGCCTGGGGAGCCGGGCTGGGCGGCTGGGGATTCCCTGGTTGCGCATTTCCCTCCAGCGGTATTAACTGCGCCACCGCCAGGGTCAATGCGGCGACATCCTGCCGTAGCTGCCCGAGCACTTGTTCATGGCGGGCCAGCGCGGCTTCCTGGGCGGCCAGAGCCCGGCCCACAGGGTCCTGTCCTGCTGAGTCCATAATGTCTGGATCGTTCTGATAGGGTTTCCGAAAGAGACTCAGGCGCAGGCCAGGGTTTTCCTTTAAGCGAAGGACAGTGCGTTTATTTACAGTGAACACATACACCAAGTGGCTATATACAACGTGCAGGGGAAACGGGTCCGGGTCGCCAGGGTCCGTGGGAAACAGGGTTGGGAGAAGGGTGTTCCACACTTTCTGTACAAAAACGTTCCCCCTCAATCACTCCTCTCCGCATCGGGTTCCAAAAACGATCTACACACAAAACGTCGGGTTAGCAGGATAATTATAAGAAATTCTCAAGGTACAGGTTAGCAGAAACACAAGTCTAACTGACACTGATAGCTCAACGATCCAGCGAAGACTAGTGCAGACTCGCCATCTAAGTAGTGCAGTAATCAGCTGGGATCAGCGGCCGGTGTGGTGATGAGCAGGTGTGTGGGCCAGCAGCGGGAGCCCGCAGTGAGCATCGCCGTGGCGAGAGAGAGAGAGAGTGAGAGAGAGAGGGCGAGAGCGAGAGAGCCAACAAACCACAAACATATTGCCCAATAGAGGATTGACCAGCGGGGCACAGGGACCATGACATCTTAACTGCACTACTGTATAGCTCTGTAATAATCATTCTGTACATACGATAATTTTTAACCCTACAACTGTTTACAACTTGCACAGTTCCCATTTCTGTATAGCTGTATATCTCAGATTCTGTAAAGTTATTTATTTCATATTCTGTATAGTTTTTCATATTTATATCCTGTTCATAGCCTGTACATAGCTTGTACTCACTACAGCCTGTACATACCTATAGTTATAGAATATTCACAACATACTTCATACCGTGTACATTATAACATTCCATAATAGACCCATTTCTGTAATATATTTACATATCTATATTATTGCTAATATTTATTGTAATATATCTATATCACTAAAGCACTTCTGGATGGATGCAAACTGCATTTCGTTGCCCTGTACCTGTGCATGTGCAATGACAATAAAGTTGAATTCTATTCTATTCTATTCTAAAACAAAATCACCTGACAGGTTTTCTCTAAGTGCACTGTTACAAAAAATAATGGGCCCCCTCTTAGACATGTCCATGTTTAATAAAACTCCCTCTATTAAAAACAAAAACAACCCGAACCTAACTGACAGAATCAACCCATCACCACTATAACCTCACATAATTTCACCTCCTCAATACACCGAAAGTCTTGTTACAACCACACAATTTGCACACAACCATCGCCCCCATTATGCACTTTAACATACTTAGAGTCAGCATAACGGTGTATTCACACCGAACGCGATGGATGCGAATAGAGCGTCAGGTTTACATGTAAAGTCAATGGAAAGGCGCGATGACGCGCGATTGCGGGTCCCGCAAAAATTCGGAAGCAGATTTGCGTCGCGAAAACGCCAAAACGCGTGAAACGCGCGTCAGTGTAGCGCGTCTGGCGCGTTTGACTCGCGAATAAAACCACGCGCGTGAGTTTTTGTGTTGCATTTTGTGCATACGCGCATTTCGCGTCTACCGCTCGAGTTGGAAAAATCTGAACTCTAGCGTCAAATCACGCCGCGACAACCAATCAGGAGCCTGGTGACGTGGCTGTTACCTAGGTCAAAGGGGCAGATCCAGCCAAAGCCTTTCATACTTCAATGGAGGGGAAGGCTAATCAATGCGGTAGCAAACAACTCGGAGCTGTACAACACCAGCTGCTTTCAGTACCGAGACAGGAATAAAAAGGACCGAGCTTGGAGGAAGATATGTGAAGAGATCGGGCAACCTGGTAAGTTCATTCATTTCTCTTTTGAAAGTTTTCACTGACCCGGGGAAGCCGCACAAAAGCTAGCAAGCCACCGCTATTTTCCCACTGACGTACAAATACCGTTCTGCTTTTATGCATGTTGTCATTTAGGAATATATTTTATTGTTTATTAATAAACAGCACACAGTGGTCCCGCTGTTCATCCGTCACTGCTTTGCTTTTTCGCTGATTTTTTATTGCACAGTACAGCATTGCATTCTGCAGCCTGATTGACAAATCTCCTGCGCTTGCCAAATTTATCACGTTTGGTTTTGATAACCATCGCGTCCAATAGAAAAAACAGCACAAAAACACCCATAACTATGAGCCTCATTCGGAAATAGACACCTGCACCGTGAGGGAAAAAGGCGCACGAAAGTGGCGGGCAGATGAAGACAAACCGCGGCATAATAATACTTTTACGTTTTGCAATCTACAAAGGTTTGCACTTTGAGAATCAATTGTGAGAACTGTGACCAGGGGCTAGTTATTCTGAGAACCCCTGCAATAAATGAGGGACCACTGTCTACTCTACGATTATTATATCCAACCTGTTAACATTTAATACTGTATTGATAGAACCAACTGATTCTGCAGCAGAGCATCCCCAGTCCCTGAGCTCCTGCTGCTGCACCCACAGATATGTACAGCAAGCACTGATACCTTTTTAGTCGGTGGGATTCCCTTGTGATCACCTTTACTAAATATCTACAACCAATCTGATTATATCCTGTTATTGTTTTTTTTTTTTTTCAATGTTGAAATTAAAATCTAGTAGTAGCCTTCTCATTTCTTTGTGTTTTGTGCTGTTTTACAGGCCCACAGAGGAGGACGGCTCCGAGGCAGATGAGGGACGGGTCCCAGGACGGTCCATCGGCGGTGGAGCTGGCCATCCTGGAGTCCCTGAAGAGGCCACACCAGTCTCCAATGGAGCATTTCCTCCTCAGCCTTGTTCCTGCTCTGGAGAGCAGCTGGTCCTTTTTATTCCTGTCTCTCTGTAAATTCTTATATTTTATATATTTATGTTTAATGTTTTTCTGTTTGAGACTTTTAATATTATTTCAAATAAATGTTTATAATGACTAATGTCTCAGTTCTACTACACAGCAAATGTTGGCACACAACTTGACACATGTAGAATTTATTTCATATTATACTAATGACAAAATATACTGATACAGTGGGATGCAGAAGTTTGGGCAACCTTGTTAATAGACATTATTTTCCTGTATAAATCGTTGGTTGTTACAATAAAAAATGTCAGTTAAATATCATACAGGAGACACACACAGTGATATTTGAGAAGTGAAAAGAAGTTTACTGGATTTACAGAAAGTGTGCAATAATTGTTTAAACAAAATCAAGCAGGTGCATCAATTTGGGCACCACAAAAAAGAAATGAAATGAATATTTAGTGTATATCAATGTGTGTGTCTCCTATATGATATATGGGGTGCCTTTGTCTGGATGTGCTTCCCATCCAGAGCTGCACAGCACAGAGGGAAGTTCCAGCGCTCCTGGAATCCCTCTGTGATGGACCGCCAGTCTCCAGGTGAAGGCACAGCCATGAAGTCGTCCACTAGACAGTCCCAGATGGACGTCGCTGCCTGGGGGGTGATCTGGCTCACCGTGGACACACAGACTCTGAAACTGAACGCTTGGTCCTGAAGGAGTCCCCGGTGACAAGGAACCTGGACAAAATTGTTCAAAATCAGTATTATGTGTACTGCAGTTACAAAATACATTATTCAAATTCCAAAATACTTTTGTGATGTCAGATATAAATCACAAAACTTAAATCTTACATAAAACATTTTGTAATTATAAGGATAATTACAAAATGTATATTAGATAATATCTAAAACAGTTGTGTTTTGTTTTAACTTTAACATATCATAATTTGATTGGTAGCAACTTTTGCCACTACAGTGTGCCAATCACGCATAATTCCTAAACATGTCAATCAGGTAGGAATGAAGTAAGACATTAATAGAAATAAAGAGTTGTGTGTTGACGTGTAGCCCTTTCCTTGCTTAAATCATTAATATTTTTGAAAAATTAATCTGTGATAAGACAGCTTATCAAGATAGAACCATGTAACTAGAGATGAACCAAACTGTTCACAGTTTTATCTAACTCTGTTTTAATAAAGGCTGGTGACCCCTGCTATAGAGTCTGACAGCTGCAGGGATTATATACAAATATTCAACTATCCCAGAATTAAACCAGGTCTAAATAAAAAGGAGTGAGTATCACTACAAAGGTTAACTCAGTGGTCCTAATGCTACAGTTTGATATCAGCAAACCCCGAGCACATACATTGATAGGACACCACAGCCATGCTATCATGCAAACACTGATAACAGCATAAATCGAATTAAATCGGGACTTGATGAGAGCTTCTGAGTATCACTAGAAATATTATAAAGAGTCGTCTCTGTACCACAGTTTGCTTTCAGTAAACACCGACAGCATTCACTGTTAGCATAGCACATCCATGTTAGCAGTGTATAACTGGATGGATTAGCATATTAGCACAGATATCAATAAAGGACTACCGTATTAAATAGTTTTACTAACCTCAGGCAGACGGACAGGCGCTCTGCAGGTGGGATTGAGCGCCTGTAGTTGGTGTCTAGGCGGGCGATGCTGGGACCGACGAGGGAAAGCAGGTCCTCAAACTGGCCGACGGTGATAGCGCTGGAATCGGCCGTCATCCAGGCGCAGCTCCTGGAGCAAGTGGTGAAACTCACCAAACTGCTCATGCCTCTGGAGGACCTGATGGACCCAGGTACGGCGAGGACGTCTTTTACGCTGCTGCTCTGCTCTCCACAGTACATAGAGAAGGGAGACTCTCTCTTCAAGCGCTAGCTCGATAGCTGCCATCTTGCAAAGATACCGGTCTGGCACAACTCCCTCCCACATTCCTCCCACATTTCCGGTTCACGCGCGTCAAAATATGATATTTTGACGCGCGATGGATTTTTCTTGGACACGCGTTGAGACGCGAATGTACACGCGTCAAATTAGGGGCGTTTGGGGCGTTTTATTCGCGTCCATCGCGTTCGGTGTGAACACACCGTAAGATATAACCCCATTATGACAACATATCATCACTAAACTATAAATTTCCTATCCAAATCTGCACTTCTGAACAGTCTGCTATGCTTCCTCTCCTGAAAGCCTCAGTCACACACACACAGGAAGCTTCTGCGTCACCACTCACTCCAGCTAATTTGCATACTGAGTCATATCTCAATAAGTTGCCGTAACAAGATAAATACATCTTTAAACATTACCACATTATTAAATTATTTTATTTCTTTCTACAGTCATCACTGGTTTTGATCACTCAGTACGAGAGCACTCCTAAGTCGCTCTTTTAAAACTACTTCAATCACGTTTTCTTTCTTCCATAACTCACTCCCTCTGTCATATAGCTTCTTTTGAGTTATTCCTCAACTTCAAGCTCAAGTGTATTTTATTAAACATTCACACCATTCTATCACTCATACAAATAGCGAGCTGATTTTCATTGCGTATGTTTGTGTTCTTAGCCAGGTTTATCAATGTCTATGCATTAATCTTTAGGAGCTTGTCCTTGTAAGGTTAATGCATTTTCTGCTTGTGTATGTGATTTTGCATATGTTGCTTTTGCAGTGTTTCAGACTCCTTCACAATTCTCCACTTAAGCCGTCAGTTTTCTATTTCCCAAAATTTGCTAACCCAAATTTTAAGTTCCCACCTTAAATAACAGCATTCCTGGTCCTCAGACATAGGTCGGAGTTTGCTTGTGAGGTTCAGGGACACATGGCGCTGTGAACAATTCAACCAGAAACTTGCCTTAACATGTCCAGTCATGTTAACCTATAAGTTTCTTCCGACCGCTGCATGTGGAGAATTGGTCCAGGTCTACTTCGCCCCTGAATATAACACAACTAAGACATTTTCATTATTATCATGAGTACTTAAACTACCCGTTTCTCTCTCTCTGGTCAGATATACCAACTTATGTCATGTGTATAAGTGTAAGCATGTCTTCATTGCAGTTTCTTATGTATGTTAATGTTCAGTGAGTGTAAGCTGCTTTCTTCATTACCTCTGTATGTTATAATCAGGTTTAATCCATGCATCTTTTCACTGATTTCTTAATTCAAACCATCTCACTTCTGATTCTTTCCAGAAATAATTTCACATGTAACAATTTGTGTATGTGTGTTTTCTATTCATTAATGTAATTGTCAGTTATTTTCTCTCTTTATTTTACCTTCTTTTTGTTTACCTCTTTGTTTGTTACGTGGACATCCCTAAACCATCCTGAGTTCAGGCTTCAATTTCAACCCAATTATTAACAATTCAATTCAATTCAATTCAATTCAATTTTATTTATATAGCGCCAAATCACAACAAAAGTCGCCTCAAGGCGCTTCACAATAACAATATTGTATTAACAATATTCACTCGAACTCCTCTGGGCTTCACCTTCCACTGGTCCCTGTGCTCTTCTCACAGTGTTCTTTTTTTGTCTTGAAAACATTTAGTGCCTTTAAACAGTTATGTCACACTGTTCTTACCAGCCTCCAGTTCACCGTGCATGCTTCATCACGTGCTTTCTTCTTGTCTGTTGATCCTTTCAGTCGTCTCTTTCAAGATTACTCCAAGAATGGCAGATCTGAAAATCAGTGTCCAGTGCTTTCCCACAGTTCAGCTGCCCAGCCTGTAATTTACAGTACATGTTACATCACGTGCTTTTCTTACATGCTGCTGCTGGTGTCGTCAGTGTGGTTTCAGTTGCACTGCCTTCTGCCTGCTGTTAATTCTTCAAGTCCACGATGTTCTGTCGGTCTTCATCAGGAGATTAGCTGTCCTTTGAGCTTCTTCTCAGGATGGGGGCCAAGTGGGAGGTCAAGCTATAAAATTTTAAGCCAAAATCTGGCCTATTTTCCTCCCAATTCTGACAATCAATGGTTTTGCCGCTATACTCAAGGTTCTAGGTTGAAAGAAGTCCACCTGCATTGACACACTAAAGCATACAATTAATATGAAATAATTGTAATGGGAGATTTTAATGTCAACTGGGACTGTGAAAAGGACAGAAAAACACTCAAGGACATAATGGAGACTTTGAACTTTACTCAACACATTGAACAACCCACAAGAATAACAAGACACTCTAAAACTAAAATAGATCTGGTTTTCAGTAATAAGCCCGAGCGAATTATTAAATCTTATAATTTTATCACTGGTATTTCAGACCACAATTTTATATTATTTTCTAGAAAACTTATAAAATCACGAGTTAAGAATGACTTTCAAAGTTCATCTAATAGGAGATCCTTTTATGAATTCATACCAAGAAGTCAGCGACAAAATGTAGCAGAAGCATTAGCATCAGTTAACTGGGAGCCTTTATTGTGTAGTGATGATCCACAATTCTGCAGCAGTCACTTCACTGACATTGTCAAGGATGTTATATCAACATACTCCATTAGAGGTTGACAAAAAACTAAAGACAACATCTAATTTGCCCTGGTGTCAAGGTTCGAGTTTTTGAGGAGGAGACAAACAACTGCATGGTCCTCAGTAGATGTCAAAATAGCGGTTTTTATTATACACATATACATGTGGGGAAGATGAGCATCATAAACCTTTCAGAGCTGATCTCCCCCGAACAACCATGTCACAAGGCTTTTATTGCAATGATGACGTCAAGTCACATGATAAGTATCAGTCAGTTCTCAGAACTCAAGAAGTTCTCCTTATATGGGCTCCAGATGTTTCCACTCAGTCCAGCACTCAGAGAAAACCAGTGTGTGTGGTGTGTACATCTATTCGTGTCGATTGTGAGTGTGTGTGTGTCAAACAGGGAGCATGTCCTGAGACGCCCTCACAGTTCTCCATAAGTGTGTGTGTGAACGTGCGTGTTTTACATAACTATGTGCATGTTGTTATTCGCCTGAATATGTGCAAATGACTGGAACAGGCCCTGCTGGACCCACCAGATCAAGATATTGTTATCCAGATTGACTCGGTTTAATATCTCCAGTCAGGCTCTTCAGTGGTTTGCTTCATATCTCTCACACAGGAAACAGTGTGTGGTGTTGGATGGGGTTAAATCTCCATATTTAGACTGTGATACAGGGGTTCCTCAAGGATCTGTTCTTGGGCCCTTATTGTTCTCTCTTTTTATCAATAACTTACCTGAAGTCTGTCCAAATATATTTACTCAAATGTATGCGGATGATGCAGTTATATATACGCAAGCAAGTAGTGTCCAGCAGGTGGCAAAAGATCTTACAGCTGCTTTAGCATTAATGCATAGCTGGCTGGAGGACTCATGCCTAATGTTGAACACCTCAAAAACTGTCGGTATGTATTTTTCAAAACGCCCCTTAAACTTGAAGCAGTCTAACATATTCCTGGATGGAGTAGAGCTTGAATTGGCTCCAGAATTTAAATATCTTGGGGTCATTCTAGACCCAACATTGTCGTTCAAGAGTCACATAAATAAAGTGTCCCAGGTACTTAAATTTAATAATCGAAATTTTAATCATATACGTAATAATTTAAATATGAATGTTGCAAAAACTTATTTTTACTCAATGATCATCTCTCATATGGACTATTGTTTGACGTCCTGGTCACTTGCTTGTCCAACAACACTTAAAACTATTGAAAACATTTATAAAAGAAGTTTAAAACTACTTGACAAAAAACCGACTTCCCACCACCACTGTCATGTGTTAAAAAAACATAAATTACTGAATTTCAATAACTTAGTGAAACTTAAAAGAGTGAGTTTAATATATAAACTCTTACACTCCCTTGCTCCACCACCACTAAAGCAGTTCATTAGGCATAAAGAAAGCTCAGACAGGACCACTCGAGCTACAATCCGAAGAGACTTGTTTATACCCCACAGACGGACAGCATTTGGGCAGAACGTCCTTTCTGTCCAGGGTGGCCATCTGTGGAACAGTCTTCCTCAACCCATTAGAGAATGCTCGACATTCAATTTGTTTAAGGCAAAGGTTAAAAACTGGTTATGGACAATTCAAGTGTGTGATCATGTATGAGTTGTATAGTTTTAATGTTTTATTTGGGAACAGAATGGTGTGTATGTGTAAGTTTGGTGATGGAGTTTTTATTATGAATGAATGATGAATTATTATGTCTATTTTTATGCTTAAGGACAACAGATGGACATTAGCCCTTGGCTATAATCTGGTATGTTTACATTCATGTAATTTTATTTTTTACATTTATGTTCATTAACATGCACTGTCCTAAATAAATAAATTAAATAAATAAATAAATATCCTTTTCATTTCTTTTCTTAAAACCTCCATTTGCTTCATCTGCCTAGAGTTTAACTCGTATGTTTCTTTCTCTGTGTGCTCACTTGTCGTTTTTTATGGGCATGCAAAGTTCCTGTCACACACACCATTTCCTGTTACTCACACAGCAACTGCTCAGAGCCGTAATTTCTGTTTCTATCTCTCCTGTTTTTACAGGCTAATCAAACTCTTGTTTTACTACGTCTTAATCTAAAACAATTCACCCTTATTTCACGCACACACTTTTAAATATACTAAATTCTTTGCATTTGTCAGATCGTCTCACACATACACAGCCTTTTCTCTCACACTTCCACTTCTGGACTCACTCTACTATCAACTTTCATAGTGTTATTATTATTTATCATTTTGTACAAATCACACCCAATCACTCAAAACCTACTACTCACAGCATTCACACACTTAAACTGTTGTTTAAACTCAAAATACGCTTTCCTAAGAGTCATTTTAGACATGCCTTTCATAATCAGAAAGAGCAAATCAAAAACAAAAACAAAACAAAAAACAATTGAAACCTCTATTAATTCTCACAGCACACACAAGAAATTGAAAAATAAAACACACCAGCAATTATTGCTGATGAGAGGTTACTACTGAAAGTAATATGTCAGTCTTAAATATATACAATGCACTCAATATATTTATATATCTACTTCCAAACTCAGTCAATTACTATACATGGCCTGGTATATGGTAAATGGCCTGTATTTATATAGCGCTCCACTACGGCAACTCAAAACTTTATTTATAGCCATCCAATGAACATAAATGTCGTCTTAAACACACATTCAACAATGTTTGCAGCAGCATTTGTAAACCCAAATATGATTTAAACAGTTCACTGCTTACTAATTTGCATTTTCACACACACCATCCAAAAATAGCAGCACACAGTCAATGCATTCTTGACTCGACACATAGCCTCCTCTCACACCAAACTCTCTTATTTTATATTACAAAGACGTCTTATATTTACAACCACTGTCAGGCCCAACAGCTTTAGCGTCTAACCAATTTCAACAAATTTAAGTTAACGGTCCAACTGATAAAGTCCAACTTTTTTGTGATCAATTAACCAGTATCTGTCCAACAGTTTCTGGCCTCATCTCTAAAATCCCTAACTCAATTTAAAAGCGTCAACCAACCCAAACTTTGCCTGAAGCACTATTTTTGGCATTTCACAGCCAGGGCTTACCCCGAAGTTTTAAGTTAAAGTAACACGCCCGAAGTCCAACTTCTGCTGGCCAAAAAAGCGCAGACTACCGTTCCAAACGGTAAAGTGGTCCAACCACTAGCTATTTTGAAGGTTCCCAAGTTCTCCCCGGTTGCCAACCGTACTATCCCTGTTCTCCTCACAGGAAAATGCCCTACGTCTAAGGCAAGTAGGGAGCGTTACCTCCGAGAAATGCGCTTCCTACCAGTCCAACTGGCGTTCATCAATAATTTATAATACTTTGGAGCAACAGTAAAACATCCAAAAAAAGTGTTAGACTGTAGCAGGTCCAACCTTATAACCAATAGGGGCTCTAACCCAAAAAATGACCAAATTCCCTAACATACTAAAATCACTCAGCAGTCCAACTGCTTTACACGGTCCAACCGTATTAAATCCTTTAGCGGTCCAACCGCATTCAATCATTTTTAGCAGTCCAACTGCATTAAATCCTCAGTACTGTCATGAGATTCTCATCAAAATCAAAACAGACATTTACCGGCAACTTTTACTGAGTAGACATTTAATTTTATCATCCAATTCAGCACACTTCAGATAAAATCAACAGGCCTGTGCCTACCTATAAAGGCGCCTGTCCCCTCAGTTTGGTTGCCGGATCACGCCTGCCTGTCTGACCACCACGGACCACCGAATTTCTCCGTCTACACCTCCAACCTCCTCCCTCCTCAACCACCGGACGAAGCCCCCAAATGTTAAGGTTCAAATATTGAGGAAGGAGAGTACAAACAACCATGGTCCAACAAGAGCTTGGTCAAACAATTGATTTTAATGAATACACGCGTGGGAAGACCAGTGCCTGTTCGCAGACAGGAATTGATCTTTGACTTAATCCAAGCATAAACAGATATTTTATACCATCAGGGTTTGAATTAATGACGCCCCTTCATACGTCACAGACAGAATATATGCATACGTCAAATCAAAACCACAATGACTTTTAACACAGTTTAAAAGAACATTATCTCTGTCTCGTCTGGAACACGAGCCCCACATCCTGCAAGACACTGTTCCTCTTTTGCAAGAAACTGTTCCCCTTTTGCAGAGACAAACATGACAAACCTCTCACCTATAAATGAGTCTAACTAGTGTGTGTGTGTGTGTGTGTGTGTGTGTGTGTGTGTGTGTATGTGTGTGTGTGTGGACCGTATGCTACACCCGTTGCACTTCTGACCTTTCACCAGAACAGAGGCTCATGTAGTGTGTTTGTTGGGCAGCTTAGATAATGTCACTTCAGAAAAGAATATAGCCCATATGGTTTTCACTGCCCTATGCATAGCCAAGAAAACAGTCCTCATGAACTGGAAAAATAAAAATAATCTTAATTCTAACCAATATAGGAATTATCTATTAGATTACATTAGTCTTGATACAGCCTCTGCCACCACATCAGGTCAATTGCTCTGGGCTCCTTTGATCAGCTCCATCACCTAGTGCAGGTGGGGGGTCATAGTTTGGTCCCGCCTTCACTGTTGTGATTGGTGTGGGGGTAGGGACAGGCTTAGGGCGTCGGGGGGTTCCCCGGAGGCATCTTCCTTGGGGGGCTCAACCCGGGGTAGCGGTCATGTCCAGTTAGGGGCTCTGTTGGCTCTCAGGTGACTGTTTCCTCGTGGCTACGTGCAGCGGGGCTAGGGGAGGGTCTGTGCTGACGGACGTGGGTTACTGACCTGGTAGCCTGGCTGCCCCTGGGTGGGTCCGGGATGGGCGTGAGGTTCTGGGGGCGCTCCGTCTCTGGGCTGGGGCCCTGACCGGGCCTCGGGGCCTCTCCTCGGGAGCTCTCTCTGCAGGAGGGGGAGATACAGGAGAGGTGGAGGAAGATCTCAGCCTGGGCGTCTATTGTCTTATGTAGTCTGGAAGATGAGTGGATGGTGGGGTGGGTGCAGTTTTCTCTGTGGTGGGGTTGGGTGGACTGTCCTGGGCTCTGTGGGGCCGGGCGGCGCTGCTGCACTGGGCCCCGGTCTGGATGGGCCTGGGCCCCCTTTCCCTGGCGGGTCGCAGAGTATGGGGGTGCCTACTGGGGTCAGCGGGGGAGCTGGCCCCAGGGAGGGTTCACTTGCCCCTCCCTTCCTTCCCTCCCCATCTCCAGCTGCCTCCCTCTTCCCGCTCCACCACAACCACCCACACATGCAGGGCCTTGGAGTAGGGGTATGTCACCAGGGTGCAGATGAGACTACCCCCCCCTCTGTCCCCTTCTGGCTGCCTCTGCCTCAATGTTATCCCACAACTTAGACATTCACATTACTCACACTCTCATTACACATACATATAGGATCGATACACGGAATCCAAATTACCATCAGGGTGTACACCTCACCCCTGGCGTCGTTGCCCACCTCTCAATTTTAAATACATGTAGACATTGAGGGCTAGCAGGAGGGACTATGCGCTTACCTGCTGCTCTCTGGCAGGTAGCTCCATGCCCTCCTGGGTTTTAAATGCACCTTAGAACACACATGCATCAACACTACAATGAGCGGGTGGAGGGAGGTTTGGAGTCTTCTCTCACCCCCGTTCTCTGCGGCCTGCTGGAGCGGGGGGGCTAGGAGGAGGAGTTGGCCGTCCGACTGCGGTCTGGAGTGTGGGGCAACAAACTACACCCTTTTTGGCTCCTACCTCAAAGCACACTGTGTTCTGTTGATCTTATGTGCTGCACAATAATGTTTAATATTTAGTATTTCCTGTCATATTCCCATATATCATTGTGATGTTGTTTATTCTATTACTCTTTTTCTATTCTGCTTGTTTTCTTTTTTTCTTTCTCAACAGGTGATTCAGGTGATCAATATATGCATTTTTTTTCTTTTTTTTTCTGCCCATTCTGTTGGTTTTTGTTTTTTGCCCTTCTCCCCCGTCCCTCTTCTCAGCTGTTTCTCTTTCCCTCTTTCTCCCCTTCTTTCCCCCAGTCAAGTCTGTCCCGTATTCAGCAAGTGAAAATAAAATAAACAATAAAAGATGAATCAAATGGACCATTACGGCAAGGCTGGGATGGTCAATTCGGTAAAGTAAATCCGTTGGGCATCTTTCTTTGCCTTTAGACAATAATTCTGATGGCAAAAGAGCCAAACGGGACAGGCAAAAAAAAAAAAAAAGAAAAAGAAAAAAAAGAACAGATGCTCATCCTTATGTGTAATAACCTAACCGAAACTATATGTACTATGTTGAATAAATGTTATAATCAAGAACCTCTACTAAAAGCTTAATAAAAGAACATAAAAGTATAACAGAAAATTTGAATAACCTAGTTTTTCACATAGCCTCGTCTAACCAGCTCCTCAGAATAACCTGCACTTAGACTCTGCTTTCGGTTTCACTTCTACAAACGCACGCTCTGCAAACCTGCAGTTTCCTGTCACTCTGACTCTGTACAGAGTGTACTCAAAATCAACAGAATCAGCACATACACACTTAAGATTATAACAAGCATTCAAAAGCATTTAAGATTATAGATTCAACTCAACAGTTTAAAGTGGTTATCACTGCACCTGTAATAAAGGCTAATCGGGTGCCAATATGTTTAAACATCTGAATGCACTATCAATGCTGTAGATTATATTATTAATGCAATGGTAATGATGATGATTATTAACAATAGCAGCAAAATATCTCTCCACTCTCAATAAACCAAAGCAGTAACTTTTCCCCCCAGGGATCAATAAAGTATTCTGATTCTGATTTCTATACCTGGGACCAGTGTTCCTTCTGAATGAGTTTTTTCAACTGACATTGTGACATTGTTACTGCACAAAGGAAGTGACTGACAATGTGTAGACCAGCTTCTCTTCTTGCAGAAAATCCTTACACTCTCAAAGTGAGTGAGAGAGTAGTTATAAATGATAACTAAAAGAATAATTTTCATGAGATTCACAGAGGTTGTACAATACCGTATGTTTTCATTTTTCTCAGTACTTTAAAGGGCAGTTTTAAAGTATTTTTTCATTTTCTGATCTGTCAGATTCTGTCAGTTCACTTGTACATTATCTACGTTATCCAGTATGTCTCCAAAAAGCAATAGTGGATTTCAGAAAAGCTGTGTGAGACACTAACAGCAAAAGTATTTTTCTGAGGTATTACTGATGTTTACAAAATATATTTTCTATTTGCACTGGATCCTTGATTCACTTGAAATGTTGTTGCTTTTAAATGAAAATTAGTGTTGCATTAGTGTTGCTCATTCTTTGTGTTTATTCTGCATTTACTTCATTATAAATGTCAGTTACAAGCTTAAATATGAAGTTGAAAAAGTGTAACTGCAACCAGGCTATTGATCAAATAATTGCAATTAATCTTGATAAATTACAGAAAATTGTGAGATTAATTAGTTATTTTTTTTACTCTATTAACAGCACTAATGAAAATAAATATATACTCACGTTAATTAAAAAGTACATTATTGTAAATGCTTTAGGATCGGTTTTTAATTTAGAAATGCATATATTTAATTCACAAGGCTAAAAGGTTTCTTTTGACAGCACATATACAAGGAGGAATATCATTATTATAATATTTCTGACTGATTCAAAATGGAATCGAATCGAGGATTGAATCAAATCGGGACCTTGTGAATCGAAATCGAATTGATTCTGCATAACTAAGGGAGGATTCAGGGTCACCTGATTCAGCCCTAACTACATGCTTTACCAAAAAGGAAAGTTTTAAGCCTAACCTTAAAAGTACCTGTTTCCCGAATCAAAACTGGAAGCTGGTTCCAAAGAAAACTGAAGGCGGTGCCTCCCATTCTACTTTTGAATACTCTAGGAACAACAAGTAATCCTGCAGTGTGAGAGTGAAGTGCCCTAATAGGGTGATATGGTACTATAAGGTCATTAAGATAAGAGAAGGCCTGATTATTTAAGACCTTGTATATGAGGAGCTGTTACGGTCACCGGAACGACCCAAACGCAGGACTCCTTGCCCAAAGGAAGAACAGAGGGTTTTATTGACAAACACCAGGTGAAATGTGCGACAGTGACTCAGTGCTATATACAAGGGATCAGGGCTCCAAGGAATCCACAGGGAAAAGCAGGGGAACACTCTCACTCCTCTTCAGTCTCTTTTGGCATCTCACCAGTCATTCACTCCTCCCTCGCACCAGAATCTCCGTAGGGAACAAGGGCAGGTCCAGTGGTCTGCACACAGGGAAACAAAAGTGTTAACATGGCCCTATCCAACACAGCAGCCCAGGGAGCCCAGGGTACAACAGTTCCTTGGTCTGACAGGTTACTACCGCAGATTTTTTAAGGGAATACGCTTGCCATGCAGAACCTCTGCATGCCCTGACAAGGAAGGATGTGACCTTTCAGTGGGATGACAGGTGTCAGGAGTCCATGGACTTCCTGAAACAGAGCATCGCGACAGCGCCTGTCCTGTCACTCCCAGACATTTCCCGGCCTTTCTTTATCTATACGGACGCATGTGACCTGGGCTTGGAGGTGAGAGAGATCCTCTGGGGTCCAGGGTATAATTGGCCGTTTTTGACTACTTTTGATTTTACCTCTATATTTCACCTTTAAAAACAGTTTATCTTGCCTTCTTTGGTATCATTATTTTCAGCACAACCTCAAATATCTGAAATTTAAGTTAGGCATACTACATTAGCACAATTGATCTAAATTCAGACAAAAAATTCAAAATCTGTGTAGAAAAAAGTAGTATTTTTCACTGTAAAACCCACAAACATGTTTAATGAATCATTTTCATAACTTGAAATGCAAATAGAAATTGTACTTTTCTAAAAATTATGCACAAGTTTTGCAAACAACAAAGTTTTATGGTACTATTTGCCTATAAATGCAGCCAAGGCCTCAGGCGTTTTTTTTATATAATCATTTAAATCTATTTACAAACCAATCAGGAGTTCTGCATCAAATAAGAAGGCACACAAATTATTTGTGCCAGTCCAAAAAAATAGTTTGTGTTCAGTAAAAGACAGAGGAGAACACCACAGGCCTAAACCCTGCAGGTCTGACAGCAGGAGGTGTATCAGTCCTGTTTCCCATGTGGGAACAGCGTTTACACTGGAATCTGCCTTTTATGGCTTTTTTTTTGGAGCAAATGTGACATTCAGCAGTGTAACTGACGCACAGTACAAAATAATAACTAAACAACACACTAACTATACCCTCCAAACACGCTAGATGTCACTAATGTCTCAATTATGAAAACTCGCTCTCTCTCTTTCTTTCGCTCGCCTGCTTTCTCTCGCGGGTGTTGCTCCTAAAATGTCCCCCTCTCCCTAAACAACCAAGTGCCACATGTTGCCATATCATTTTTTGATTGCCTGACATGGTACACTTTAACACCAATAGGGAAGGGGTGTTTTTTCTTTTTCTTTTTACACTTGCAAGTGTTGCGCTCTAAAAGTAGTTATAAAACTTAGATTTTTCCGAATTGTTGGGAAAATCTTTAAAGACTATTCTTATTTAATTGTGTTTTGTTTTTGGACACATTTCTAGTTATTTTAGTAGTTTACTGGCTCCAGGAGGTCAGAGTTCAGATGTGTGATGTCATCAGTAAGCGCAGAAAAAAAAAAAAACAGTGTCTGAGACGTGAGGGAGCGATGTTTTGCTGATGATACGCTATTCTGCCTGTAAACTCCAAACCTGAACTGAGGAGAATAAAGTTGCAAGAAAAAGGAGAATGGAGTCATGTCTCTCTGAGGGTGCAACATAATCTTGGTGTTTCCGCCCGGTTTGGAGTTTATACCGCAAAGAAGGACGAGCTACATGTGACTAGCCTCGCTCACTACCCCCCACCTGAACTCATACCGCAGTGCCATCCCTTCCAGAAAAGGCAGTGAAGGTAAAAGTTTTTCGTCATGTCTAAAGTACAGCAGATGTCTCCTGATTGGGAGCAACTTCCTGAGCAGATAGAGGAAAAGTTACTTACACTGCTAGCACCGGATTTGAATGAGATTTGTGGTGCCCTCAGTTTAGCCGTGGATGAAAGTGAAAAAGACTTACCTCGTAAACTGAGGCGGCGTATTCTCCAGTACTTAGAGGGAGAGGATGTTACTGCACGAGAAGATGAAGGAATGTCTCTGTTGTTGGAATTAGATGACAAACTTAATGAAGTGAAGCAAAAGAGATGCGAAAGTAATGCCCCGTTGTCTCAACAAGTGGTACAAGAGCACCACCCTGTGGCTGAAAATGTGATAGCACCCAGTAATTCAGACGAGCAGAGAGAAAGTGTTTCTCATCTGAATGCTACATGAGTCACCCCTGTCGCCACTCAAAGTGTCCCTTTTGTACACTCACTGTACTGACGGGATCTGAAAATAATGGGACAAATTGGAGAACCAAACCAAAAGGACAAATTAACATACACTAGCTTTGAAAGACAAATCCAGAGGGCATTGAAGAGGGGATATGATGAAGGAGACATTGTTGAAGCCATCATTCAAGCTATAACCCCAGGAACAAAACTGAAAAGCTACCTTGAGAGTAGAGTAGATTTGACTTTGCAAGCTCTCAGGCAAATATTACGGACTCATTACATTGAGAAAGATGCCACAGAGTTGTATCACTCGCTCACACGTGCTGTACAGGAGCCAAAAGAAACTCCAATCCAGTTTTTGATGCGAGCAATGGATTTGAGACAACAACTTGTTCTTGCATCAGAGAGAGTTAAGTCTGGTTTAAAGTACAGTTCGGAGCTCATCCAAAATCAGTTTCTCCAGACAGTACTCACTGGCCTCCATGATGACACCATCCGAGCTGATGTGAAGCTATACCTGCAAAATCCTAAAATCACAGATGAGGTTCTGGAAAAAATGAGTGCGGCATACAGTCTGGAAATGGAAAGAAAGAATAAGCTGTCAGCTGCATCAAGAGCAAAGATTATCAAAGTTGCAGCAGTAAGTGGGGAAGATCAAGAGGTGGAGAAAGAAAGCAGTATGCACACATCAGACAGTAAGAACAAGCAAGGTGGAGCGGTCAAACGAGACACATTAATGGATAAAGTTGATCAAGGCAACAAGGCTATATGTGAGGCTCTGCAGAACCTCACCACTCACATTGCCAGCCTCCAGCAGACCGTTAAGCCTCAGCACATAAGAATGGCCGAACCACCTGACCGGAAATACCAATCACAGCCTAGAAGCACAAACGTTAGACAGTGCCAGCAGTGTCAATCATCCAATACAGGAAACAAATGTGACCACTGTTACAAATGTGGCAGTACGGAACACTGGGCAGCAGGTTGTCATAGGAAAAAGTGCTCAGCTAATTCAAGTAAGATCGAAATCATACTTAACTCTGAAGGGGAGAAGCACCAAACCGACCCATTCAGCCTCAAAGCACCCCTCACTGGTAAACAACAACAAATGGCGAAGCTGGTAGGCAAAAGATGCCAGGTCCGTGGCTTCTTAGGAGGTGTGGACACCACAATATTGTGGGACACCGGCTCACAAGTATCGATAGTGGGGACGAACTGGAGAAAGAAACACCTGCCTGATGCTGAAATGAGGTCAGTGGAAGAGCTGCTCGAAGAGGGAGCTTTACGGTGTGTTCACACCGAACGCGATGGACGCGAATAAAACGCCCCAAACGCCCCTAATTTGACGCGTGTACATTCGCGTCTCAACGCGTGTCCAAGAAAAATCCATCGCGCGTCAAAATATGATATTTTGACGCGCGTGAACCGGAAATGTGGGGAGGAATGTGGGAGGGAGTTGTGCCAGACCGGTATCTTTGCAAGATGGCAGCTATCGAGCTAGCGCTTGAAGAGAGAGTCTCCCTTCTCTATGTACTGTGGAGAGCAGAGCAGCAGCGTAAAAGACGTCCTCGCCGTACCTGGGTCCATCAGGTCCTCCAGAGGCATGAGCAGTTTGGTGAGTTTCACCACTTGCTCCAGGAGCTGCGCCTGGATGACGGCCGATTCCAGCGCTATCACCGTCGGCCAGTTTGAGGACCTGCTTTCCCTCGTCGGTCCCAGCATTGCCCGCCTAGACACCAACTACAGACGCTCAATCCCACCTGCAGAGCGCCTGTCCGTCTGCCTGAGGTTAGTAAAACTATTTAATACGGTAGTCCTTTATTGATATCTGTGCTAATATGCTAATCCATCCAGTTATACACTGCTAACATGGATGTGCTATGCTAACAGTGAATGCTGTCGGTGTTTACTGAAAGAAAACTGTGGTACAGAGACGACTCTTTATAATATTTCTAGTGATACTCAGAAGGTCTCATCAAGTCCCGATTTCATTCGATTTATGCTGTTATCAGTGTTTGAATGATAGCATGGCTGTGGTGTCACATCAATGTATGCGCTCGGTGTTTGCTGATATCAAACTGTAGCATTAGGACCACTGAGTTAACCTTTGTAGTGATACTCACTCCTTTTTATTTAGACCTGGTTTAATTCTGGGATAGTTGAATATTTGTATATAATCCCTGCAGCTGTCAGACTCTATAGCAGGGGTCACAGCCTTTATTAAAACAGAGTTAGATAAAACTGTGAACAGTTTGGTTCATCTCTAGTTACATGGTTCTATCTTGATAAGCTATGTCTTATCACAGATTAATTTTTCAAAAATATTAATGATTTAAGCAAGGAAAGGGCTACATGTCAACATACAACTCTTTATTTCTATTAATGTCTTACTTCATTCCTACCTGATTGACATGTTTAGGAATTATGAGTGATTGGCTCACTGTAGTTGTGAAAGTTGCTACCAATCAAATTATGATATGTTAAAGTTAAAACAAAACACAACTGTTTTAGATATTATCTAATATACATTTTGTAATTATCCTTATAATTACAAAAGGTTTTATGTAAGATTCATGTTTTGTGATTTAAATCTGACATCACAAAAGTATTTTGGAATTTGAATGATGTATTTTGTAACTGCAGTACACATAATACTGATTTTGAACAATTTTGTCCAGGTTCCTTGTCACCGGGGACTCCTTCAGGACCATCGCGTTCAGTTTCAGAGTCGGTGTGTCCACGGTGAGCCAGATCACCCCCCAGGCAGCGACGTCCATCTGGGACTGTCTAGTGGACGACTTCATGGCTGTGCCTTCACCTGGAGACTGGCGGTCCATCACAGAGGGATTCCAGGAGCGCTGGAACTTTCCTCTGTGCTGTGCAGCTCTGGATGGGAAGCACATCCAGACAAAGGCACCCCATATATCATATAGGAGACACACACATTGATATACACTAAATATTCATTTCATTTCTTTTTTGTGGTGCCCAAATTGATGCACCTGCTTGATTTTGTTTAAACAATTATTGCACACTTTCTGTAAATCCAGTAAACTTCTTTTCACTTCTCAAATATCACTGTGTGTGTCTCCTGTATGATATTTAACTGACATTTTTTATTGTAACAACCAACGATTTATACAGGAAAATAATGTCTATTAACAAGGTTGCCCAAACTTCTGCATCCCACTGTATCAGTATATTTTGTCATTAGTATAATATGAAATAAATTCTACATGTGTCAAGTCGTGTGCCAACATTTGCTGTGTAGTAGAACTGAGACATTAGTCATTATAAACATTTATTTGAAATAATATTAAAAGTCTCAAACAGAAAAACATTAAACATAAATATATAAAATATAAGAATTTACAGAGAGACAGGAATAAAAAGGACCAGCTGCTCTCCAGAGCAGGAACAAGGCTGAGGAGGAAATGCTCCATTGGAGACTGGTGTGGCCTCTTCAGGGACTCCAGGATGGCCAGCTCCACCGCCGATGGACCGTCCTGGGACCCGTCCCTCATCTGCCTCGGAGCCGTCCTCCTCTGTGGGCCTGTAAAACAGCACAAAACACAAAGAAATGAGAAGGCTGCTACTACATTTTAATTTCAACATTGAAAAAAAAAAAAAACAATAACAGGATATAATCAGATTGGTTGTAGATATTTAGTAAAGGTGATCACAAGGGAATCCCACCGACTAAAAAGGTATCAGTGCTTGCTGTACATATCTGTGGGTGCAGCAGCAGGAGCTCAGGGACTGGGGATGCTCTGCTGCAGAATCAGTTGGTTCTATCAATACAGTATTAAATGTTAACAGGTTGGATATAATAATCGTAGAGTAGACAGTGGTCCCTCATTTATTGCAGGGGTTCTCAGAATAACTAGCCCCTGGTCACAGTTCTCACAATTGATTCTCAAAGTGCAAACCTTTGTAGATTGCAAAACGTAAAAGGTATTATTATGCCGCGGTTTGTCTTCATCTGCCCGCCACTTTCGTGCGCCTTTTTCCCTCACGGTGCAGGTGTCTATTTCCGAATGAGGCTCATAGTTATGGGTGTTTTTGTGCTGTTTTTTCTATTGGACGTGATGGTTATCAAAACCAAACGTGATAAATTTGGCAAGCGCAGGAGATTTGTCAATCAGGCTGCAGAATGCAATGCTGTACTGTGCAATAAAAAATCAGCGAAAAAGCAAAGCAGTGACAGATGAACAGCGGGACCACTGTGTGCTGTTTATTAATAAACAATAAAATATATTCCTAAATGATAACATGCATAAAAGCAGAACGGTATTTGTACGTCAGTGGGAAAATAGCGGTGGCTTGCTAGCTTTTGTGCGGCTTCCCGGGTCAGTGAAAACTTTCAAAAGAGAAATGAATGAACTTACCAGGTTGCCCGATCTCTTCACATATCTTCCTCCAAGCTCGGTCCTTTTTATTCCTGTCTCGGTACTGAAAGCAGCTGGTGTTGTACAGCTCCGAGTTGTTTGCTACCGCATTGATTAGCCTTCCCCTCCATTGAAGTATGAAAGGCTTTGGCTGGATCTGCCCCTTTGACCTAGGTAACAGCCACGTCACCAGGCTCCTGATTGGTTGTCGCGGCGCGATTTGACGCTGGAGTTCAGATTTTTCCAACTCGAGCGGTAGACGCGAAACGCGCGTATGCACAAAATGCAACACAAAAACTCACGCGCGTGGTTTTATTCGCGAGTCAAACGCGCCAGACGCGCTACACTGACGCGCGTTTCACGCGTTTTGGCGTTTTCGCAATCGCGCGTCATCGCGCCTTTCCATTGACTTTACATGTAAACCTGACGCTCTATTCGCGTCCATCGCGTTCGGTGTGAACACACCGTTAGAGCTCTCAGCTGCTAATGGGACCAGTATTCCATATGAAGGATGGATAGAGACTGAGTTCAGCCTGTCCCAAAAATGCTGTTGCTGGGATGACCAACAGGCTCGTCCAAGTTCCAATCCTAGTCGCCAGTGGTGACATTGAATGCCCCATCATCGGCTTTAATGTGATAGAAGAATTAGCTTTGAGAAATGACACCAGCAAAGACTGTATCCCCCCAGGGCATATGCTGGACAGATTGTGCTCAGCATTCGAGGTGGGGCGCAAAACTGCAAGAGCTGTCCTGTCTGTCCTAAAGAAACAAACGCCTGACAGCCATCCCCACATAGCCCGAGTAGGAAGGCGACCTGTGACCATCCCGAAGCGTAACATGATGACAGTGCAATGTGGTTGGCTAAATAAGATTGTGTTGAGTGGGTCACATGCAGTGTTGGAGCCGAACTGTGAGACACCATGGCCAGCAGGCCTAGTTGTTAGAGAACAGTGTTAGATTATTCTGTTATTATATGTTACCTTATATATGTAATCAAAGTAGTTGAATTAGAATACTGCTGTAGATCACATTATACCCTTTAATATAGAGTGTGTGAGCTGTATGTAGTTTAGTTCTCATTATACTTTTGAGTTAACAGAACATATTCACATATTAGCTCATTAGATAAATCGTTAGCTTCATAGCATAATTGCCTAAGTCATTTGACTAAGTCAATGACTTAGGCACTTATGCTATGAAGCTAACGAAATGTGCATCACTCTGTATCCTTGATCTGCTGGGAATGTGTTACACTGTTTTCTTGACATGCTTAATTGTTGAATCATGAAGAGAAGGTTGTAAGCAGGAGACTCTGTGTCTAAAGACAGGGAGATAGATAGACCACATTCCACACCCCCACCTTACAGAAAGCAGAGAAACAACTGCCGAGGTCATAACTTAGGCGCTGTAACAGAGAAAGAATGTGATGTTTTGGCTTTTACGACTAGCTGGGGGCCACTAGAGAGTATAAAAAGCTGAGCAACCCGTCACCATTTTGAGACATGCTGTCGAACCTCTGCAAGCATCTCTCCCGTCCGGACGTTGTAATGCTCTGACTGTTGAATTGTATGAAAATAAATGATTGTTGATTGAGCATTTATACACCGAGTATTGTCCTTCCTTCAGCCCAAAGATTCAAAGAATTGGGAGATTTCAACAACTTGGTGCCGTGACCCGGATCTTTGGTGTGCTGAGGAAGTGCAGATTTGGCTTTTTGGTGAGATCGTGGGGCAAGGTGAACAGAAGGCCGGCCTAAAACAGAAAGGTAAGCACAGCCTGTTGTATTATAAATACCAAATGTGCATATTGGGCTTTCCAAATTAATCTGTTCACTGAGTTACATGTATTTTCACAGTAAATTTGTCGGTGTCTGGTTTTTGGCGCAAGATACTAACAACATAAGTTGAGGCTGAATTCCAGTGTGTTAAATAAACTGCTTCTACCGAGATACTAATAACATACTACGTTGGACTAGTTGCAGTAAACTGCTTCTACCGAGATACTAATAACATACTACGTTGGACTAGTTGCAGCCACTTTACCTTCCACATTTAATTTTGTCTAATACTGGCTTCTGTAGCAATAATACGTTAGAATTTCTTCTGAAGACACGGCCATTAGTTCAGTACATTGAAGTCGAGGTTTTGAAGTTGTTTATGGTGTCGGTAAAGTCCTGGCTCTTGCCGGCTATGAAATAGAAGTTGATTTAAGGAAAAGCAGATGCTGGCTCACGGTGCAGTTGAACGCTGGCAACGCGAGAGCGAAACACGTCCGTAGGTTTGGTTTATGATACGGCCGTGTTCCGGTGGTACGGCCGTGGAGTGCAGTAGTGGGTGGTGCTAGTTTTAGTACATTGGATAGAGGTTTGACGGTGGTTTGTGGTGTCAGTCGAGTCTCAAGGGCTGCGGTCATAAAACAAAGTAAAATTTTACTTGCCAAGAAGTACATAGAGCAAAACCTGGTTTATGATGTCAGGTATAACTTCGGGGATGCAAGCATCACTTTTATGATGCGACTTTGCCCCGTTGTGGCGGTCATAAGCGCAGAGAAAGGGGTATTTTGGTCTATGGTGCAGTGTGCTTTAAGAAGATCTAACAGTTGAGCTCAGAAGTTTCTGTGTAATCTTCCACTGATGAGGAACGCTCTCTGTGTGTCTCACTGATGGTGTAACGCGCTGTGTGTGTAAGGCGCGCTCTGGCTATGTGTGAGGCGCGCGCTGAGTGTGTTTCTGTGTGTGAAGTGTGAACACAGTGACAGTGACGGTTGATGTGTTTGATTAGGAGGACATTAGAGCAAAGACACATTCTAGGATCAAAGGTTGATGCCTAGTGTACCTGTGGAAATAATTTTGCCCTAGGAGTGGCGACCCTCCTGTTCGTGGACGCGCGGCCAGGACCGGCGGCGTCCGGATGCCGAGGTGGTGACTTGGGGAGGTGAGGGCCCCCGCATAGCTACGGAAATAACACTGGGACCGCAGCGTAACCGCGGGTTCACATTTATTCCGGACTAGAACAAGACACATTTTGCGAACAAAGGTTGAGTCTAGATTAGTAAAGAAATAAAAAGGTTAAATTCCTCGTTTCAGTGGTTGAAATTGTTGTGTGCCTGTCCCCTGACGAGTGTGAAATTAAAATAAAGAGGGAATTTGGAGCCACATAGAGATAGACGGGCATAATTGGGTGTATTACTCTGTGGTGTAATAAAAATAAAAAGGAGAGATAGTAAGAGGTGTGCAGTGGAGAATTATGGAGGAGTAGAGAGAGGAATGTGTTGGGAGACTGGCGTGCAGTTTACGCTGTCAAGGTAGGCGTGTTGCCTGCTTATCGGTTTAAAAGTGATGAAAATGAAATTAAATAAATCTCTTAGTGTGTTAATACAGGAAGCTGCGGACCTGGACCAACTGCCCCCACAAGCACAGCGGCCGAAGCAAAATTATAGGTAATGGGAACCACACCCAGCACGAATCAGCAGCTGTGAAACAGACAGCAGCAAGGAGAGAATTAGAGGAGAAATTAAGAGAAGTTTTAACACATAAAATTGGGGCCAACGGACTTGTGGAGGTTGGGAAGGCGTCTGGAGCATCACAACAAAAAGGTGAAACAAGCAGAGAAATCTGAGAGAAAGGCTCCTTTTAAGGTAACGCCTAGTTTGAGAAAAAGATTAAATTAACCTGCCTGCCTACAAATGCACATACACGCAATGAAGAAACAGCTTACACTCATGAACACGTGAAGATTTTCCAGCAAGGCTAAAGCAGCGAAACTTAACATACATCTGTTGTTAAAGGATAAATACATTACTGACAAATAAACTCTCTGGGTTGCAGGACAACAATTTAACTTCAAAGAAAAAGCCACTGGTCTGACCAACTAGTGAAGATATGACAAATTTAGGGGTTAAAAGATTCAAATTGTGACATGTTTTCTGCTGATTGATTGATACAAGTGATTACTGAATGAAAGAAAATTTCCTTTTGGGCTTTTAAACATGATCTTAAGAATTTTAACAGGTGCATGTTGTCCTGTCAACTTGGTGGGTTAGGAGTTGATTATATCGGGAGAGAAAAAACAAAAAAAAGGGGGAGAGAAGGCTGACACAGGGCCTGGCCCCGTTGTCTCCCCTCTGAATAACACAGCCAACACAACATCATTTTCCTGTTCGTTTGTTTTTGTTTTTGTTTTTTGTTTGTTTTTGTTTTGTTTTGTTTCTGTTTTTTCTATACATATTTAATTACAGGCTGCTTTGCCGGCCCTGAAAGCCGAGGCTGACTGGACTCCTGCTCTCCCCCATACGTGACACTGACCAAATGCTGCAACAGCTGGACCCACAACAACGACCTGAGAATGTCAACAGACCTGCAGGAATGTGATCTCATGCAGCCGAGACGGAGAGCACTAAACCTAAGGCCCGTTTCACTACACGGGGGAAAATTCCCAGACTGCGTCAGCTGACAGAGCTCAGCTGTGACGAGACGCCCGCCAAGCCCGAATGAAAAGTAAGGCCGAGCGAAAGAATGCTGACCTTGATAACTTTGCATTCACACTGTGCAGGACAGTGATGGACCAACACGGATGATCGGGCGGCAAAAAGGGCGTGACCGAGACAGGAGGAGTAACTGAGGACAGAAGGCACCTCAGAATGGACAAAAAACACAGAAGAAGATGCAGGTTTCACCTGCGGTGAACATCGACACTGGAGAAAGGACTGCCCCAATTGGGGTCAGAACCAGGACAGACTGAACTTTGAGCAGCAGCAGCAGCAATGGTCGCAAACGAACTGAAAAGGAGGGGGGCAGGACCCCAGGGCATGCTTCAGGCCGTGGTTTACCCAGAACACCAGAACAGGAAAGTGATGAACACAAACACACACACAAACACACACACAAACACACACACACACACACACATTGGAATGCTGATTCACTGAGAAGTGATGCACACACATACACATGCACACGCTTGTGCAATGAAGAGTGATCCACACGCACACACACACACGCGCTGATGCAATGAAGAATGCTTTGCTTATGCTGATATGCAAAATGCTGCACACAAACATCCCAATGCATAATTTTTATGAGGAGCCATTGATTACCATTGATTACTTAGAATGTGTTATATGTCACCTAGAAGGCATTTATGTAGAGTTAATAAGGTCTAAAACGGTTTGGTTATGAAAACAATGTCTGTGCGTGATGTCTGTTTATGGCTCAAGGCCTTGACTGAATTCCTTGCTGTGCTTCACACAGCCCTGATGAGGAACAGTGGCACAGAGTGAAAAATGATGAATTAATAGTGTAAGTTTAGGTTGGAGTACGGCATTTTCTGTAATTGAGATTTGATTCAAGGAGGAACAAAAGGTGTTACGGCACCTGAGGTTCTCATTCCCACACAATATTGTCCCGGCAGGAAGCAAAATGTTCCTGTGAATTTCTGGTTGATTGTTTGGTTTTGCTTAGCGCTAGCTTGATTTTATCAGTGCGCTTTGGCTTGTGCTCTTTCTCGTAAGCGAGAGAGGATAGTTTTATGCTTGGACATGTCTGCAACGGGCCCTAGTTTATGTTATTGTTATTAGTGTTTTGTTGGTTACGTCTGTTTTCGTTTTTGTTACAGTGCACGGGAGAAAAAACATCTGAGAGGTGTGATCCACCGGTGGTGATATGGTGATATTTTGTGAGTTCATGATTTAACAATCAGCTCTTTAAACCAGGCCTGAAAGATTGAAATTTAAAGCGCTATGAAATATTCTTACAAAAACAGTTGCAAAGTGTGCTTCTCCATGATTGTAATTGGCTTGGGAGAAATTCACTTATAGGGAACACTGAGAAGTTCTGAGTCTAAAAGGATTGCACCGAGTCAATCCGGCCCAAAAAACAACAAGGAATTGTTTTCCTTTAAAATGATGACGTCATCTTGCTGGTGATGGAGGCTCGAATAGGTTGCGCGGGAGACTCCATTATCAGCAACATCTGGTATGAATGTGTATGGAGGTATGCATGTGAATGGACTGTGATGGACTGACGACTAAAAGTTTTGACTGACTTGATACTGAGACAATGACTGCACTCACTTTAGGATTAGTAAATGCCAATAAACAATTCATAAACAATTCACCCAGCCGACAAGAGAAGGGTGGATGCTTCGCTTTGTTTTGTTTTGTTTTTTCAGGAGCAGGAGGATAAGAGAGACTGGAGGAGGAGACTCTAGCTTCACATAAGTATGAACTGCAGACTTAACACTGTGGTTGCTGATTTTGAGTTACTGATGTTTGCATTAAGAAAACTGTGCTATATTAGCTGTGTTTTGATTAAGGTATCATGTTATATTATTGGGAATGCCAAATGCTACAGTGGAGAAGACTTTTGATACCACTCATGACTGGAATATGTTATTATTAACCATAGCAGGCCACTGTAAAAAGTCAATTAAATTTTATAGAGGAAAATCGCCAAAACCTTAACAATACCTATGAATGGCTTGCCACATTCAGAATAGAGATATGCACTAACAAACATTGGTCCACGTGATTTAGGTTCTCATTTGAAATAGTAAGTTATTAGATGTAGAATATAATTGACAGGGACATTTGATAGGATGTGGTACTGCAAAAGAACAAGAGCAAAGTAAATAAAGAAAATATTGTGTTTAGTTTGGATAAATTCAAATTAAAATGTACCATTACACTCAGAGGATCAATATGGAATAAAACATATGCAAAATTTGTAGGAAGTACATGACTGATAACTGTTCTGTCCTGAGCGTTTGTTTCTAGAGCACCCACTTGACCACACCAACAGTTTCTCGCCACCGAGGAGGGGTACTTGCAAAAAGAATAAAATAAAAATCTGAGTTTAACAAAACATTTTAAATGTAAATATCAAGCTTACCTTTCTTTTTCCATGAAATGTGCTTGTGGGCACGCCAGCCATTTTGAAAAGGTGGGCAAAACAATTGGCAAGGCCACACCCCCACACATGTGATATAATTTTAAAGGTACTGTTGCCCTCTCTAAGAAACATCAGGACTTAGAGGAGTGGCAAGTAGAGTATGCGAGCTACAAGCAAAAACTAAAATGTGTACTACAGTGTGCAAAAATGAAATACTGGGTCATCAGGGGGTCATGAGGGACATTTATAAAACTAAAAGTCCCACTAACCTTAAAGTGCACTTGAAAAGCTCACACAAGAAGGTTAACCTAGCTTACCTAGAAGACCTCATCAGGGGGAGCACACTCCCCCTCCTTGAAGAGCTCACCCACTCAACCCGCATCCCCAGAAAACAGCTAACCCCAGATAAGGCAGCGTGATGTATCCCGAGACAACAGGACTGGGACATCTAAATAAAGGTGTGAAACAATCGCCTTCAAAAGGTTATCAATTCACTTCAACCAAAATTAGGACCACTCGGTGC